>NC_081573.1:31641356-31887029 GCF_022355385.1 Mustela nigripes
GTCAAATAAATAAATAAAATCTTAAAAAAAAAAAAAAAAAAAAAAGAAAAGTGGGGAAAATTTTTTTCATTTAGTTATTTTCTTTTTCCAATAGCAAAATAATGCTGACTTGGGGCGCCTGGGTGGCTCAGTGGTTAAGTCTCTGTTTTCAGCTCGGGTCATGATCTCAGGGTCCTGGGATTGAGCCCCACATAGGGCTCTCTGTTTAGCAGGAGTCTGCTTTCTCCTCTCTCTCTCTTTGCCTGCCTCTCTGCCTACTTGTGATCTCTGTTTGTCAAATAAATAAAATCTTAAATAATAATAATAATGCTGACTTACCAATGAATATTCTAGAAGTCCAGCAAAGAACAAATTCAACCAGAAAACAAATACCTGTAATCTTAACTTCTGAGCATCCTTTCCATCTTGTTATTGGTCATGTTATTGGTTTTATACAGAGGCAGGGAGCCTGGCAGCGAAGAGTGCAGTTTCTGGGGGTTAATTTCCCTAATGCAAAATCCCAGCCCTTGTTTATACAAGCATGTGACTTTAGTGGGGACACTTTACCTCATGTATCCTGCCTCAGTTTCCTCCAATTTAAGCAGGGACAACAATAGTACTTCCCATAAAAGGTAGGTGTGAGGAAAATCCTCTAAAGGGACTTAGAATAGTACTTGGCACATGGTAAACACTAGACAGTGCTTTTTCTTGACATTTGATTTAAAGTCTTTTCTGATGTGATTAGAAGTTCTTCACAAGTAGGTTTTTCTGAGCTGACACAGTATCCCATTAATGGATGTATCAGCAATCACTTGAGAAGAGTTCAGAAAAACAAGGGAGACAAAGAGCAGGGCCTCTTGTCAGTGGCACAAGCCATATTTCCAGAACTTTCCTTTCAGGGTCCACTTCTCTCATGGGGCCTCACCATCTCCCAAAACATCCATCCCTCCCTCTGCCTCAGACAGATGGCTCTGCTCACACCTCTGGGTCCTTTTCCCCAGTTCTGAGAATTCACCCTACTCCCCCTGCCTGTTTGGCTGCTGACAGATAGAAGATTTCAGGCCAATCATTTTGTAGAAGGCCCTCACTCGGATTTGTTTGATGTTCCCCTTTGATTAAATTCAGGTTATGCATTTTGGGGAGGAGATCAGTTTCATTTTCTACAAGGAAATATTAAATGCATTTGGAATTAATTTTAGTATGATATATTTTTCTTCACTTATATGAAACACCTCCTTTATCACGTAGCAAATACTTAATTGTATATAGCTTCTCTTTCTGTGATTCAAAAGCTGGTGTCACACTGTTTTAATTACCATGGCTTTGTTATATGCCCCCAAATGCGGTAAGGAACAAATTTCTGCTTAATGATGATCCTTTTCTCAAAAACGTCTTGGTTCTTCTCTCCCAGGTGCACCTTAAGATCGTATGATCAGGTTCCTCAAAAATACCTTCGGGACTTAAGTTGTTTTAAATGTCTAAATCACGGTAGGCAAGACGGACAAGTACTAAAGCTTTCCATCCAGGAGCATTACATACGGATCAATCAAGCCTTTTGTGTCTTGGGAAAGTCTCATATTCTTTGTGAAGCTCCGGCCCATTTCTTGTCGGGCCGTTTACTATTTTTGAGTCTCTTATGAACGGACTCTTTGTATCTCTTGTTCATTGCTTTTTCTGGCTGATTTCAATTAGCTGATAGGATAACAGAGTGGTTCAGTTCATCCTCCCTGGAGACTGACGACGCAGGGTCAAATCCTAAGTCGTCACTCATTTTTGCGTGCCATCTAAGGCAAGTCATATGACACTGTGTGCCTCAGTTTCCTTACCTGTGAAATGGGGGTGACTGATGGTATCTGCCTCACAGGCTGTTCTAGAATGAACTAATAGAAGAGTGCCCAACACATATGCAGTACTAACCAGGGCAGTTTCCTAAACAAGCCCCTTTCTGACTTCTGCGGGCCTTTCTCATCGATACAGTAGTGAGCGAAGGGGAAGTGGCCAGTAGTTACCCTGGGGAAAAGGGCTTTATTTAACAACTTGACATTGACTCTGTGGTGTCAGGAGCAGTTCTGAAGGGAAACTTCGCTGGGCTTCTTCTTGCTCTCAGGCTCTCCCCAGCCCAGTGCCCTCCTAGTCTCATGTTGCACCCCTCCTGATGGTGACTCTGGCTCCGAGTCTCCCTCCCCTCGGTGTGCACAGGTGGGGTTCTGGCCCTCCTTCCTCATGGCTGTTTCCAGGTGCAAGAGTCCAATAGGCAGCCTATGGCCAGGCCAATCTTGGAACAGAGGCCAGTCATCCTGGGGGAGCACAGGCATCTGATTTTAGCAAGTTGGCTGGGGTAGGAGCAGATCCTCTTTGGAAGGGGTATGGGCCACAATGAGCATAGGCAGCACCACGGGCGTGGGCATTTTAGATGAGGTCACGCCCAGCAGAGCCCAATAATCCATGAGAAGAGATTCTGCGCGTATCCAGGAATGGATACCAGAGGAGGGGTGAAAAGTAAAATATTAGTTAGTAGAATATTCTACTAACTGATATTAGTAGAATAATATAATAATATTATATTATTATTTGGAATGTTGAGTAGAATTCCACTGGAAAGAAAGGATTTCAGCTTTCTTAAAAACAAACAAACGAAAACAAGCACACAAAATACCCTCTTCCTATCCTCTCTGCTGATCTAACTCCCACTTGTCCTTCAAGCATTCCCAAAAAATCCTACCCAAGGAGGTCCTCACCTTACATTCTCTCGAAATAGTTCTCCCCGTCTTTTGGAGAAGTCATCACAGCTTGTAATAATGTATTTATTTTTAGAGGCAAGTTGTTTATCGTCTGTCTTCCTCCTCGGACCAGAGGGGCTGAGCCAAATCCTGGCTCCATCAGTTCTAAATGAGTATCTTTGGAACTTTCCTGAACACCCCCATGCCTCGGTGGGTTTATCCAGAAGAGGAGCTCATACGGTCCTGCCTCGCAGGCTTGTTGCGAAGATACGGTGAAATCCTCAACGAAGGAGCATGGCAAGGGCGGAGCGCTTTTACTACAAGCTGAATATGGGGGCCGTGATCATCGCCCCCATCACTCGTTTATCCCATCCTTAGCGCTGAGGCTGTGTCCTCGTTCACGGCTGTATCTTTAGCACTTAGCAGGCGCGGTAAGACTCAGGAAATGCTTACCAAATGAATGACAGGGAGAATGAACGGGGGAGTGAACGTTTCTCCGCAAACACACCTGCCCTTCTTCTAAGGAGGCATTTCCTTTGCGCCATTAGGGCTGATCTTTCTTATTTTTCAAGTGGAAAAACACAAAACTTTTCCCCAGGTGAAAACACTTAAACGTAGCCTGTGAAGGAATCCCGACATGTTGTGTGTTCTCAAAGATGCTTTGCCAGGAGACTTTATGGGGAAGCTTTTGAGGTTGTGAGGAAGTGTAATTTTCCTTGTGAAATGTCTAGGTTTCTTTTCTGGGTCATTTTTCATGTGCTTGTCACTTTCCCAGACTAATTGGTAGGCTCCTTTCCCCAGCTGTCTGCGTAGGCTCTTGCCCACCTGGCACAGAGCACTTGGGTGTCGGGGGGAAGTTCCCAGGAAGGGAGCCAGGACGTGTGAGTTCCATGGGGCTTTGGCAAGATCTCTGTCCTTCCTTGGGTCTCAGTTTCCCTATCTGGAATACAAAAAGGTTTAACTCTATAAGCAAACAAAAGAGAGTTCCAAGGCCTAAGGGAAGCCACTGACTCAGTGTTGGGCAAATTCCAATTCCAGAAAGATCTTTTGGCTTTGCACACTCAGCATTTTCTCCTTCCACCATCTATGGGGCTCACAGTCCCACAGTCCCCCGAAGTCTTCGAATGCAGTAACTAGTAAGACAGCTCCTTTTATGGGGGTAATTACACAACCCAGGGCCATAAATCCATGCCCAGGGTTTAATCGGGGGTCCTAGTTTCAGCACCGAGGGGGAGATGGGGACATGCAATTCAATTCTTTTGCACTGAAAGGTTGATGGTCAGCCCCTCAGGAATGGGAGGAGGACCAGCCTTCACTAGAGGTGCTAGGCTCCCACTTTTCCCAATAAACTCTGGGGGATGGCCAAGAAATGCATTTGTTGGCCCCAAGGACCTTCCAGGGGAACCTGGGATGACCTCTCAGCAGGGCAGGCAACCCTGGAATAATGCCCTTGAGCATACTGCAAGAGGGAGAGACTTCACAGGCTCCAGGTCAACCTGCAAATGTGGGCCATTTTTTGGGAGGGAGGGTCAATCTCAGATGTGACATCAAGGAGGGCCACTCATAAGATCCCTTTATCCAGTCTTCAGGGATTTCCTTCAAGTTTCTTAGAGACATGGCCAAAAGGGTTAAGTGAAACAGAAGTTGATGACAGTGGAAAGCTTGCAGCCAGAATGGCCTGGGTGCAAATCCAGCTCCATCCCACTTCATGTCCCCTCGGAAGCTACAGAGAGGAGAACAGGGATCCCTTCTCCTCCTGAAGACTTGCAGCAAGGATCAAAATCAATCTTGCATGTAAAAATGCCCAGCCCATAATAGGAATTCTGACCATGTGTAAACTCCAGCAAAACATGTGAATCCTTAAACAGAAAATGCATAAAAGGAATTTGAGGAAAAGGAAAGAATGCCCTCCATCCCTGGCATCCTGGGAGAGAGAGACAGATCACAGGAAAGAACGATGTCGGTGTCCGTGTAGTGGGCTGAATGGTGGCCCCCCAGGAGTTATGTACACGTCCTAGTCTCTAGAACCTGAGAATGGGACCCTATTTGGAAATAGAGCCTTTGTAGATAAAACGAAGTAAAAATCTTGAGAGAAAAGGGTCCTCCTGGAAAATCTGGCTGGGCCCTGAGGCTGACAACAAGTGTCTGTATCCCCAAAAGGCAGAGTGAGCCTTGACACAAATAGGAGAGGAGAAGACAGACCAAAGAAACGTCAAGAAACGTCACAAGAAGTTGGAGGAGGCAAAGAATGGGTACTCCCCTGGGGTCACAAGAGCATGTAAGCCTTCAGTTTGGACCTCTGGCCTCCAGAACAGTGAGAAGATATATTTCCCTTGTTATAAGCCATCCATTCATTGTAACGTGTCATGGCAGCTGCAGGAAGTTGGCACCACAGCTCAGGCTGGAGAGCCAGCTTCTGCCATCAGGAAGGAGCAGAATGGAGGAGGCTATGCTGGCCCCCAGTCCAGGCTGGGGGAGGCTCCTACTGGCTACCTTTGCAAGGCTCTGACTCCACGTATGTTCTGGTCTCCACTGCCCGACATCCATTTTCCTCTTCTTCTGTCCTCTTTTTGGATATTCTCTCTCCTCCACTCTGTGGGTCTGTAAATCAAGTCCTTTGTGGTCCCCTATGAAGAAGAGAGCATGTAGCCCAGAGCTGTTCAAACAGACCCTCTGTCTCCCAGGACCCAGAAACTTGAGTGGGAAACATTGCAAGGGCAGTGCCCCCAACATGCCTGTTCCATCTCAGCACGCTGAGCTCCAAAGCCCCTTTTACTGAACCACTTTCCCGCCCCCGCCCACCAACCTCAACCTAGGGATCCCTTCCCTCCAGTTTTCCGATCAGTTTCTTTGTTGCCTGGGTCCATCGCCATTGTGATAGCTCATCAAGGAAAGGGAAAGGCTCAGGAGATAAGGGGAGTGTCCTACTTTCCTGATTAGCTGCTCCCTGGCGTGGATAGAAAACTCAAGGGGACACCGGTGGCCTTCATGCTTTATGTTCCTTGTCTGTCCCTTAAAAAAAAGAATGTCCTTCTGCATTGTCCCTGCTCACATGAAGCTGTTCCCATGGCCTATGGACGTTTGAATCCACAGTTCCTGGTGCAAAGTAGCATTATTGATATTTCGCAATTGACATATAGAACTTGGAGCACGGAATCTCTTATCCTTGGAGGAGTCCTGGTCCAGCCAAAGCTAGCCACAGGGAAGGGTGAGAAGCCATTTATGGAAAGCCTGAGAAGATCCTACAAGTCAGAAAGGAGACAATCCACTCAGACTACTAAAACTTTAGTCAACCTGCGAGAAATAGAAGAGACTTTAGAATACATTTACTCCAGAATCACAAATGACTAGCTGTCAGGTTGCTTAATCCATGCTCATGGCAGACATTACTAATCAACTGCAGCACTCCCTCCCTCTGAGCCCTGCCATGGTTTCAGAATCCTTCCCCATGCAAGGCTCCACCCAGTACCTACTGATTGAGTTAAATGAACACAAAACCTGTTTATCTTCATTGACCGTGCCCAAATTCCTCCTTTGACAAATGGAGAGACTAAGAAGAAAAAGGACATATTGCAAAGTCATCGAACACATGAGTCATAGATGCAAGACCCACGTTTCCCAGATCCCAGCCCCCAGCACTTCCCATCACCCCACCAGGGCTCTGGGGTGGCTGCCTCCTTGCAAAGTATTCTCTGCCCTTACACTTCTGCTCACTCCATCCAAGCAAGCCCTCAAGATTGTAGTGTTTATTTTAGCGAATGCACAAATCTGGTCTCTAAAGGATGAGCATTAATAAAATATGCCTTCTAACTCTATGTAACAAGGAAAATATAGAATACATTTTCCATTCCCATTGATCCTCAGGCCACTGGCAATCCACCAACAATTGATTTAGCCATTTGATTAGTTTTGGGGGAAAACATTATATTTTAATGGGGTATATATAATTCTAAGTTACTGCTTTGAAGTTGAACCAAATATTAAAATTACCTCTTTTATGGATGCTGGATAGCCATGAAGCTTTATAATTGCAGCCTGGGCTTTTGTAAGGGATTTGAACCAAGGAGGTGATTTCTACAAAGCCAACTGCGTGGTCCTGGTGACGGCCAGGCTAGCCAGCCCTTTGACGAACAGAAAGACACAAAGGACAGAGCTCGTGATCAGCCTTATGTTTGGCCCGCATTTCACAGTTTTTATAAAGCTCAGTGGGAACCCTTCTGGAATGCTTCCCTTCCAAACAGGTCCCAAAACTGTCACTTCTCTCCTCTGCTAGCTCCAGAGTCTAAGACACCACCAACAATTACCGGGACATCTGCATTTGTTTTTTTACTACAGATATTCTTCCTGACCTGCTGCCATCCATTGTCTCCATAGCAACTGGAGAGATTCTTTTAGCAATGCAAATCAGATCGGGTCGCACCATGGTCAAGCCCTTGCTTAAAATCCACCCATGGCTTCCCATTACTTAGTGTAGTGTTGGCAAATTATGGCCTGGGGTCAACTCCAGCCCTGCTCACTGTTCTTGTCAATAAAGTTTTATTGGAACACAGCATCCTCCATTTGTTTGCATATGGACTATGGCTACTGAATAAGCATAACTGTCAAGCATGTACAACAGAGAGCTCATAGCCTACAGGGTCTAAACTATTCCCTGTACACCTTTTGACAGAGAAAAACTTGCTGACCTCTGACCTACAAGACAAAATTTAAGATTTTTATTCCTAAGCCCACCAGGCTTTCTGTGATCTGGCCCTGCCTGTCCCTGAACCCTCCTTTGGCACCGCTCTCTCCTCTACTCAGTTATATGATTAGGCCACCCGTTCTTCCAATACCCAATGCTTGGTGCTGCCTCAGGACCTTTGCCTTTGCTGTTCACCTAATGCTCATTCACCTGACTGTCACATGACTAACTCCTTCCCCACCGCTCAGGTCTTCATGAAAATGTCATATCCTCTGAGTGGCCATTCTGGTCCATTAATGATGATCCCCCCAGTCACTCTTACTCACTGATGTCTTTAGTTTTCTTCAGAGTGAAGATGAATTAGAATTAGTTTTCCAAACAAGACAACATTGAATGCAAAAAGGGTTTTAGTCATTGTGCTGGGACAATAGATGTGATGGGGGGGTCATCTGGTCACTCAACCCACGGCATCTGTTATTTGTCTTTATCCCCCACACCGAGGGAATCCCTGAGAGCAGGGGTGGACCTAGGGTCTGGAAGGGTTCTGGCAAGTTTGTGTAGAGACGCTCTCGAACTCCTCACGGCAGCCGTGTGGGGAAAGGGCCGCTGCTGTCTTCGGTCACCGTCCAGCAACTGGCACCAAGCTCAGGAGCAGAAAGGCAACCCTGGCGCCCATATCCTCGCTCCAGCACGCCCCGGCCTCTTGCACACACATTACCTCGAGTGGCCCTTGTGCATCAGTAGTATGGGTCAGTGGCTAACAGGAGCTCCATTTTATAGATGAGACAACTGAGGCTTCACATGGTGAAGAGACTCTCCTCCAGAGGCCTGAACTCAGTCAGACCAGGACTCCATCTCCTCTCACTTGCCCATGGGCTCTTGGGCCCATCAGGCATCTGCCTTCCACCTTGACAGTCCACGGTCCTTATAGGCATTTGCAACCTTCTAGACAAAGAGGATGAGGCACCTTTACAACGACCCTGTTGAGAGACAGGCAGGAGCCACCAGGAGCCAGACCCAGGCCCGTGACTGCCCTCCCCTGCCCTGGGGCCCAGCTCCCAGGCCCATCTTGATTTAGGGCAGAAGCCTGACCCTGGCACTAACCCCCACTGCCGCCCTTGGCCCAGGAACCTTGCTTCAATACCCTGCTCAGGCATCCCAGACCCTCTCTGAAGCCTCTGGACGTCATCACTTCGGGCCTCGCTGTGCCTCTTCCAGAAGACACCTGCTGCACCCCCGCCCCGGCCCCACTCCACCACCGCGCCCGCCTCCGCAGCCCGGCCCTAACAGGATGGCTTTCATCCTCATTCAGATACATATTGTATTGGCTGAGAAACATCAAAGGGGCCGTGTCGTTACATATTCTATTTCTGAGAGGAGAAAAGCAGCCCCTTGCTTTATTAACGTGGCAAATGTTGACTCTTGTAATGAAAAATGCACAAACGCTGGGCAATTTTTGATGAATAGGTAATAAAGAGGAGGGCCCCAAATGGCGAGAATTAATTTCTCTTCGCGAGGAAATGGAGTCCCTGTGTGAGGTCACCCAGCCTTCCAGACAGGTCCACGTGGGTATGGAGACCGTGGAAGGCCAGATGGGGGCCCAGTCCCAGGACACTTGTCGTGTCTAGTAAGAGGGTTCCAGCAATGCCCTCTTGACTTCAGGGCCGTGGTATTTATTAATAATTGCAGTAGTCAAGTCATAAACATCTCAGAAACTGTTAATATGTGTTCAGCTCTCACAGCCATCATCTCAGAGGAGCCCTAGGAGAGGGTACAACTGTTCTCATTTCCTGCGAGTAGAAACTGAGGTCAGAATGACTTTAACAAGCTGCCCCAGGACAAACCATGAGATTTTTGAGCCTGGAACCCAGCCCCAGGAGACCGCTGGAGAGAAGTTCACAAGTGTAAGATGCCCTTAAGTGCATAGATGTTGTGATGGAGGGAAGCAATTGTGACAGTCTTTCTGTCTTATCTCTGGGCCTCACACAGTCCTCAGCACCCAGCACCCATCAACACATGCTTGTTGACCCCAGAAGACTGGTCTTGCCCAACTGAATGAACTCATCGATGATCTATTGACTTGTACCCTCTCTGGGGTATTGGTTTGGCAGCTCAGTAGTGTCAGGGCTATAGGCCAGCTTCTATGTGATGCTCTTGGTCTTTACCTCATGGCTACAGATTGGCTGCAGCAGCCCCAACCAACCATCACATCTCCACACTACAGCATCCAAAGTTACTTGCAAGGGCAAGAGAATGTGAGAGAGGCCATTGTTGGGATGCTCTTCTCTTTTAGTAAGATGAGAAAAAAACCTTTCCTAAAAGCCTCCCGGGGACATTTAGATGTAAGTTTGTATTCAACCTTTTCACATTTGATAATGATAACTTGAAGAAAGGTAAAGGGGGGACACTATAGAGCAAGGAACCCCCAGCATCTGACCCCAAATCACAGCAGGCACCTCTGTGGACTGCTGAGCCCTGCAACCCCCCCACCCCAGACCTGTCCACACGAAAGCAGAGAACGGGATTTTAACATGACCAAGATCAGCTCCTGCACCTGCCCAGGGGAATGGTGCTTGAAATAGAAATTAAAGTAACCTATGGAAAATGGAGAAAGGTATTTTCTCTGCCTACCCAACAATCTTTTGTGTTTCTAAAAGCCACCCAGGAGTCCCAGGGGAGAATGGATAACCAGCAAATGAGAGAGGAAGAGGCAGGATGATGAGACTCAGAGAGTTACGAAGGGATGGGACAAGCTTCAGAATGTTCCTACTGCACTGATAATGATGAAGATGATCATATTAATAATACTGTTTGTTAGGCTTCTACTGATGATGTCCCATTGTGCACACTTTACAAAGCACATTTTCTCACTTAAACATTACAGTGACTTATCACGGGAATGGTATTAACCCATTTTACAGATGAGGAGCCTGAGTCTCACAGGACATAAGTTGTCCAGGTCACATAGCTAGCAAGAGACAAAGCCACAGTTAGTCCACTGATGAAAGGTCTCAGAAACCTGGTATGAGGGAAACAGGGACAGGTGGGACCGGTTGTCTTCAGCCTCAGCCGACCCCATAGCCAGGATGTCCCTGGAGTCCTCCAAATCTCCCCCCAGGCCTCGCAGCTGCGGTAGCCCTCCGCCCCCTTTGGAGGGACACTATACTGAGTGTGGACTCGCACTCAGCACTAGGGATTGAGGGTGGGACTTGGGCCTTAGACTAGATCAGAGTTTCCCGGTAGCATGAGTGTGATAGAGCAATAGGGTTCAAACAATGATTTAGTCATGACATCACCCCACATCTGCTGCCAAACCCTAGCCTTCTGGAAGTTGCCATGGCTCCAGAGATGGGCCCTGCTTCCAGCCCCACAAGCCCCTTCTACATGGCTGGCCTATCCCCAGCACCAGGCACACTCTGCCTGCTCAGACCTGAATCCCTCACCTGGATCTGTTCTTCCCACTGCAGCCTGAGTGCAGAAAACCCTCCGGAGCCAAGCCCTACCATTCTACAGCTTCACTCTCATCCTGCTTCAGCTTTTGATTTTAGCAAATGCTGCCAGCTTGCTAGATAGAGCCTAGATATGGCCTTGACTATGCTGGTGCCGACTCCCCACATTCCACAGGGAGTAGACTTTCTCAGATTGTCATGGCAGGCTGTCATGTATGGTTGTGCGGGTTGTGCACTGCACAAAGACTTCCAGCATGAGGGCATGAGCAAAGCTAAACTCAGCCCACACACTGCACATCAAACCATGTGACCTAGCCTGGGGCTGTACCTGCTCAGAGAAAGAGGCATCTGCTCTTCATATAAGACACCATAAGTAAGCCAAGCCACATCCTAGCTGCAGGGAAAGGGGCAACTTTCTATACTATTCACGAACGTGTTATATACACTAGCATGAACCGAGTCACTCTGTGATTTTAGAAGACACTGTTTCAAGTCTCAGTTTATATAAGCTTTGAGACCTAGGAAAAGAGGCATTACCTTTCTAAGCTGCCTCAGTATCTTTGAAGGTCATTCTAATCATCACAACAGGACGAGTGGCTAAAGAGTGGGTCCCGGTTTTCAACAGGCAAGGGAGAAAACAACACCCAGGCTCCTCTGATTTCAAAGACAAAAGCAGACACCACAGCTTAATTATTTTCCTAGCCTGAGAATGATATTTGATGTAGACCCTCTTTTGGACAAGACAGACCTGAGAGCAGAGAGAAAAGGAAATTTATTTTCCAGGAAAACTTGAAAGTATCTGTGGCATCCTGATGCTGTCGCTGATTGAGATAATTCAAGAGCATTATTTATTCATTATCTGGGGGTTTTTGGACTCTGAACTCAGAGGTTTGATTTCCCTCCCTTCCCCTTCTCTCTTCTCTCCCGAATATTTGTTACAGTTGCATTTTTCAAACCATTTATTGTTGAGAGGGTAAGTGGAGTGACAGAGCTCATAATGTGCAAATAAATGGGAACGAAGCTCGTCAGCTCGAGTGGAATGAATTACTGTCGCCAGCGAGATGCCATGATGGGGAGCAGCTGCCTGACGCCGGGTGGGGGCTCGAGCAGGTACGTCGCTGGAGTGGCCGGAATAACACTTACTATGATTTATCAAAGAGCACTTGAAAGCCCCTTGGAGGCTTTAAATAGGCATGAAAAGAGGCTTCGTGGCACTCAGGCCCTGGCAGAACAGAGTGATTAGCGGGCTCAAATGCCTGACCCTGTGTGTGGCTTCCGGACTGGAGAAGCCGGAAATCTTCAAAGGCACTCAAGAAAGATGGCCAAGTGGGGGCAGTTCCAGGCGAGGGGACTTGGAGCCAAGTCCCAAGGAGGGAGGCGGGCTGGGGTTGGTGGGGGGGGGGGACACTTCCTAGGATGAGGTGAGCAAGCGGGAGGCTTCAGGAACTCGTAGGTGGTATAGATGCTTCACAAGTCTGCGGGACATGGGGTCTGGAAAAAAGAGGGGGCAACCGTGAGAGTAAGGTTTCTCGGTCAAGTTTGCACATAAAGCATGCATCAGAACTCTAAGCCTGTGGTCTGCCTACTGGTAATGCTTGGAGTCACCCCAAAAATTCTCCCTGCCCCAAGTATTCTCCCCCATTTGCTTGCAATGGTGCCTAAAATGTCCCATTAAAGAGGACTCCTTTAGGACAAACGGCACCCTACTTGCACAGGCTTTTTCATGCACGAATTCCTTTAAGAAACATAGCACAAGATGTCACATTTGAATAAATCCTGGGAGGTGTTTGGACTAAGCTGCAATTTCCCTCCTTTCTGACAGTTTGATATCCATCCCGACGGAGCAGGAATTTTCAACCTTGGCTCTGTTGACATTTTCGGACTGGATAATGCTTGGTGGGAAGAGGGGAGAAGTTTCCAAGTTGTATTGTAAGATGTTTTCAGCCTCTCTCGTCTCTACCAATTAGATGCCAGGAGCACCCATTCTGCAAGTCACGAGAGTCAGAAATGTTTCCAGACATTGCTGCACGGCGGCCCCCAATCCCACTGGAGATGGACAACCTCTGCTCTCCTGTGACACTCTCAGACAGTGCTGGAATGATCTCTTGTGGATCTGCTTCCTTGCTTTGAATTTAAAACCATTTTTTAAAAATTAATGTTTTTCCTGAAAAAAAAAATCAATTTTAATTGAATTGAACAGAAAAAAAAAAAAAAAAGGAAGTAAACCTGAAGGAGTTGCTGAGCTTCCGGCTATATGTTTTGTTATGACAAGACCTATTTAAAGTTAAGGAAACAAAAATTACGAAAGCTGAAGGGTTTGGAGTTACTCAGTTTGGTAAGCTGCACACTTGAGCTTTAAGGATGCACGCCTGTCCTTTCCCTCAAGTCTCCACCCATTTACTGGTTAAGGCTTTCATGTCCTCCAAAACTCACATGTTGAAACCCTCAGGCCAAGTACCTCAGAAGGTAAGCTTATTTGGAAATAGGATCTTCCCAAAAGAAGTCTACCTAAAGTAGAAGTTAGCAGAGTGGGCCCTAACCCAGTAGAACTGTTGTCCTTATGAAAAGGGGAAAATCTGGACATGGAGACAGGTGCACACACAGGGACAACACTGTGTGAACATGAAGGCACAGATCGGGGACACCGGGCGCTGCTGGCAAACCACGCCTTTAGGAGGCACCAACCCACCAACACCAAGACCACAAGCTTCCAGCTTCTAGAGCTGTGAGACAAGGCATTTCTGTTATTGGAACCCCTCAGTCTGGTGTCCTTTTTACAGCAGCCCTAGCACACTCATGGAACACTGGATGTTTTTCTTTTAGTTATCATTAGCTTTATAGTTTAGGTCAACAACGTGGGCATTCTCTTCTGTGCCCTAATCCCTAAAATCTTCAGTCTGAGCTTATGTATCGAAATGGGGTAAATGGCCCCACCTGGGCGCTCTCCATTACTTCTCATTCCAGAATTCTTCTTTACTTTGACTCATCCCTAAGTTGGCTAGATTCCATGAAGCCTACCTTCCTTTCTTTCCCCTCCCTTCCCTTCCTTCCTCCTTTCCTTCCTCCCTCTCTTCTCCATGTCTCTCTCTCTCTTCCACGAACGATCCCTAGTTCCTACATAATTAAATTCTTGCATGCTTAAGAGTATGTGTTGTCTCTATACTTGAGTGGCAGTTTGGTTGAGCATAAATGTGAGGGTCTTATTTTTTCCTATGAGAGCATCAAAAACATCATTGCCTTATGAATTACAAATTGCTACAGAGAATTTGAGGTACATCCAGCTATCTTCCCCTGGACTTGACCCTCTTCCCCAAATACCTTCCACACCAGAGAATGGCATCCTATGTCTTCCATGTTTATCATCCCCCATCATTTGGATATTTACACTTCGTATTCTCTTCTATGTCAGTGTTATAATGCTCTCCCACCCATTTGCTCACCACTTTCCTGGCTGAAGCTTTGCTCATTGGACATCTGTGTGGTGGTTGTTTTCGGTGGTGCGTTGGACTCTTGTAAAGCTTCTGCCTTCTCTCTGTTTCTTGCCTGAGCTTTACAGTTTGCTTTTTCATCAAGACTCTGATTTTTTTTTTTTTTTTTTTTTTTTTTGCAGAAAGATCGTCTTGCATATAAATCCTTTGAGGCTAGGGATTTTCCACCTCTCCCTCTGTTGCATTGATTCTCTTCGTGCTGTAAGCTCTTCAGCAGCTTTGCTTGGATGTCTTTCCCTCCACCTGATTTTGATTTTTATACCACATTTTGTTTATTCATTCATCCATCGATGGACACTTGGGTTCCTTTTACCTTCCGGCTGTGCTAAGCTACTATAGAAGTGCATGTCCACATTTTTCATTGAGACCCTGCTCTCAATTCTACCGTGTAGCTCCCCAGAAGTGGAACTGCTGAGTCTTATAGTAATTCTGTGTTTAATTTTTTGGAGGAAACACTAGACTGTTCTCTGCAGCAGCTGTACCATTTAATATGCCCACCAACCATGTCCAAAGGTTCTACTTTCTCCACATCCCTGCCAATACTTATTGCCCGGGTTTTTGTTGGCTTGTTTTTGTTTGTTTTTAGATTTTGTTTATTTATTTGAGAGACAGAGCACACGCACACGTACCAATGGTGGGGAAAGAGTGGAGGGAAAGAGGCAGACTTCACACTGATCAGGGAATCTGATGTGGGGCTCGATCCTAGGACCCTGAGATCATGACCTGATTCAAAGGCAGACGTTTAACTGACTGAGCCACCCAGGTGCCCTCTCAATTGTTCTTATTTGCTACACAGAAAAGGCATAGCAGGACACATCTCCCCCTTGCCATGGGGAGCTAACAGAAACCACCCCCCTTGTGCATCCTGTCTTCCTACTACCCTGTCCCAGGATCCTACCTGGCCTGGAAAAATATGACCCAGGTGTCATCAGGGCTCTCTCTGGGTGATAGGAGCATAGACCTCCTCTATATGTTTTTTTTTTTTCCTGTTTTATAAGCTTTGAAAAGTGAGCATAATTGTTTTCTAATCAAAGCTATATGATATAATGATGACATTTTAAATGAGCACAGACTTCTAGCTAAAAATAAAGTCATTTTTCTCTACTCGTCTCCAGTAAAAGCTACATAAAACAAGCACAATTAAGCCAAAATAAAGATAAACTTGGATTTCAGTGGAGCAATGATGTGTCTACATCCCCAGACCATCTCTCTTTATCTGTAAGAAAACTCTTCAGGTGAAGAGAGCTGGCACAGCTGTCATCATACTGGCAGGGGGGGTGGATCTGCTTTCTCTGAAAATAAGGTTCACCCCCTCTTAAAAAGGCAGGAAATTCTAACACTTGCTACAATATGGATGGACTCTGAGGGCACTACATTGAGTGAAATAACCCAGCACAGGGAGACCAATACTATATAATCCCACTGATACGAGGATCCTAGAGAGGTCAATTTCATAGGGATAGAAAGTGGCACGGTGGGTGCTAGAGGCTGGGGAAGCAGGGAGCAAGGAGTTATTATTTAATGGGGACAGATCTCCAGTTTTGCAAGAGGAAGAATGTTCTGTGAATGGAAGATGGTGATGGATGCTCACCGGTAAAAAAAAAAATTGCACAAGGGGCTCATTTCTTAATGCCACAGAACTGGACACTTAGGAGTGATTACAATTGTACATTTCATGTTATGTAGTTTTCACCACAGTTGTAAAAAAAGAAAAAAAAAGAAGAAGAAAAGAAGAAAAACTTAAGAGTTGGAGAGAAAACTGAAGCCCAGAGAAACGGGCACTTGGGGGAGGCGGGTATCCCACCACTAAGGATGGCATATGCATCTAGCTGGTGTTGGGTCCCAGGCTGGCTGCAGGAGAAGGGTCTGACCCTCCCTGCCTCCTTGGGGGCTCTCAGTGCAACTGGGGAGTCCAGATCAAAGAACTTGGAATCATCAGGAGATAAAATGAGACAGAATGTGATCACAAGCCACAAGGCAGAAGGTAGAGTAGGGGGAGCAGATTTTTTTTTAAGATTTATTTATTTACTTGAGAGCAAGCACAGGAAGGGGCAGAGGGAGAGAGAGAGAAGCAGACTCCCCTAAGTGCGGAGCCCGACTCGGGGCTTGACCCCACGACCCTGAGACCCTGACCTGAGCCAAAATCAAGAGTCGGACATTTAACCAACTGAGCTGCCCAGGCACCCTGGGGAGGCAGTTTTTCCAGAGATAAAATGCCCAGTGACTAGAATGTAGACTGGCAATGGAAGAAAGAAGGGGGATAATTCAAATCAATGCCATTCAGTGTCATTTTCCGCAGGCTCACTGGGCTCTCTGTGGTCCATGGCAAGGGTCACAAGTGAGATTCATAATCACCCACACCTGGTGGGAGGGCAAAGGCACTCCCAGCAGGGGCTGATGTTGCTTCCTGCTGCAATAAGAATTGAATCTTATGTTTATCATCCATGCTCTAATGTATTCATTCATCGACAAGCGGTCCCTTCATTCATGAAGACAGAGGGAGAGAGAGAGCACTTAACTGGGTTGCAGGTCTAGGAAGCAAAGCAGCTCCTGCCTTGTAGAAGCTAACACTCTAATGGGAGATACAGACATTTGCAAGGTCATCACGTGAAGAAATGTAAGTTTCAACTGTGACCAGTGTTGCGCAGTAGAGTCTCGTGGCATAGGGAGAACCCATGAGTGGTGACATGTAATGGTATCCAAGTGGGACAAATAGCACCCACAGAGGCCTGGTAGTGGGAAAAAACAGGGCGTCCCAAAAAATCCACCTGCCTAGAGTGGAAACTGGCAAAGCATTTCGATGGGGTCCTCTCTTGTGCCCCAATTGCCTTGCTTGTCCTCAAGTCTAGCCCACCAGCCCTCCCCGCCCCCCCCCCCCAGCTTCCCCATTCCCTAGGGAGGCCTTAGATGGGCTCCAAGTTTCTGGAACCTGGAGCTTGGTTCACCTCTCATGTAATTGAGAACACGCTAGCTCACCTGAGCTCCCTCTTTCCCCATCACCGTTGCCTGACTCAAGATTTCTCAGTCTTCATTCCACCTGCTCTGGCTGAAAAGTTTCCTTTTGTCCAACACCAGATACTTATTGGACTTCACCAATTTTGAGATGCGCTTTTTTCTTTAAAGATTTTATGGACTTTGAGGGAGAAGGAGAAGCAGGCTCCCTGTGCGGGGCTCGATCCCAGGACCCAGAGACCATGACCTGAGCCAACAGCAGCCACTTAAATGACTGAGCCACTGAAGTGCCCCCTTTCCCCTCACATTTTAACATCATTGAAACTGGGAGCAATATGACCAGGAGCAATCGCGATATCACTGGTGTGACCTGCACGTGTGTGTCAAAATTTGCACAAGGGGCTTATTTCTTAGAAGGAAAATTCTGAGGACAGTAGTGCAGGACTCTTTTAAGAAAACACAGACATCAATAACTCAGAGCTCAGAAAATCGTTCTCTGAATATGAAGATGGTTAAGGAATATCTACACCAATTTATTTCACTTAGGTTTTCCTTTTTATGTATACAAATGAATGATCTCTGATAAAAATCTATGTTTATGTAAGTGTGAAAGAGCGCTCTCATTACGTACAAAATACAAATTCTAAGTGATTAAAGAAGCATTATAATACCTGAGTTACCAATGACTTTTTACTTTCTTATTATATAAAATAATGATGCATTTTACAATTGACGGAGTCGATGAAATTCGATAAAATGCACTCATAAATGTTAACACTGCTTTTCACCTCCCCCCACCACACCATACATCCAGGATATCCTTTGCTCATTCTTACGCATCTAGATAGAGCTGAATAAAAACTTCTAGAATGACGTGGATGAACAACCAGATACCTGCAAGTGATAATTACATTCTCCAATATCGGCAGAGAAAATGTGTTTGGTTCGCTCAGAAAGTAAATCATCGAGTGAACACACAGGAGGAAGTCTGAGTCAATACGGGAGGATAATTTATTGAAATATTAATTAGAGTCTGTTCTCCCTCTATCTTCTGCTTCAAGCAGGTAGGCGGGCTTTGTAATTCTTGGCCTCTGGAGTCTTAGCAGGGCTGCAAAAGGAAACTGTATGAAGTTGAAGGCTCTTCTGATCCTTTGGGGGAGGAAAGCCATTGATGAGAGGGTATGCAACTGTTGGGAGTGGGCTGGGGGTGCTGGAGTGGGCCTTTACGTGAGAAGCAGGGAGCTGGCCTGAGCCCAGAGAAGCAGTTCATGGAGACTCATCTAGGTCAGGACCTGATCCCCATGGATGCACAATCTCAGAGTTCTAGAGTCTGGACCTTACCTCCACAGCTCCTGGCCTCCCCAAAGGTGTTTGGGTCTCATGCACGGAAGGGGAGCTCCTGGCTTTACAGCAGCCTGAGGGGACTGTGCAGGAGGAGACAGGAGGGGCTTTGCCCTGCATGAAGTCCTTGATGTCCATCCTTCTCAAGAGGTGGGGCAGAGAACTCAATTGATCTGAAGTTACAGGTCCCACCAACCTTGGAGCATGAGACTCCAAGTCAGAACCAAGTGACGGGATATATTGTATCTTGTGCACTTGAGTCTATAAACCGACATCCACAGAGCATCACACCAACAAAATTATTCTCCAGGCTTGGGCAGCTAAGCATCCCCTTCCTTGAGCATGGAGTCAGGGTCTCAGGGAGTCTGAAGTGCTCAGATCCTGCTGGAAGGAGAGCACTTCTGGAAGCCTGAAGGCTGGGGCTCCCCATATGGACGTCACTCCGGAGACAGCTTTAATGGGCTTGCTGTCACGTGTCCCTTGAAGACCAGCCCCCCTGGACGGGGCTGTTTGCAAACTCCTCTCCAAAGCAGCTTCCCTTGAAGAGAGTTGCTACACAATCATTACAAATTGATTGCAAAAGAGCTAACAATCATGATTAAATCATTAAATTCTTGTCTACGCTTCAGAGAGCGGTGAGAAAATTAACTTCCCACCAACCTAATTTTTTCCTGAACATGAAATAATGATTTTCTGCCCGTCTAATTACAAAGCCAACATCTGATCAAGCCAGCATCCAGAGGGGATTATCGCATGCACGAGTATTAGACCTCATTACCAGCTTGAGTGCAAAATTATTACATCTTGTAATTGGATGGTGAGATTTATATACAGATCGGCCCGGTTTCTGTAAGATTGTAATTACAAGCTTCGTTGGTTAGCTACTTATCACTCAGCACAGAAGAGAGGAAAATAAGCAACAGAAAAGGCATTTCATTAACCCATAACCCTATCAAGGGAAAGCCACTGTAACACCCATGTCTGCATTAGGGAGAACAGCTAAATTCACAGATGAAACAATTTATTATACTCTTTGCAAATGGGATTGCATTTTGTTTAACCCCTAATGAACTCTTTGGGTAAAGTGTCTGAACAAACCATTCATTTTATAGACAACTAGGTTCAATACAGTAATTATAAGGGGTAACTGACTGAGATAAATGCTCACCTGCTCAGAGCAGTTGATTAGAGACACAATTGGTGGGCGCTTGGTGCCTGCACAAAGGGCCGGGGGCTTCCTGGAGTGGCTGGGAGGGAGCAGGATCCTGCCTGGCAAATCCACCGGACTCGGCGGAAACTCCGCTCCTGCGTTCGTTAAGCTTGGCTGGATTTTGCGAGGTTTAATAAAGCCGCAAGGACGACACAGTTTAACAATTTTAGAGGCACTGGGGTGGAAAGCAGAAATTTAAATACAGCCTGATGAAGGCTCCTCTCGAGCTCCAGATGCGCAACCTAAATTAAATGTTACCTTTTCGCATGTTTATGGCACAACAATGGGCCTCACGCAAAGTCGGTGGCGTGGCAGGGGTGTGGAACTGAAGGAGGGTGTGACGCTCGTGGTGGGTTATTTTTCAGCCTACTGACCTGCAGCACTCTCTGCCAGGAGGCAGCAAACTACAGCTAGTGTCTCCTGCTGAGCGCGGTGTATTTCCAGACATGTGAAATCTACATGACGCTCAAATTTCAGTGTGCATAAAGTTTTATTAGAACACAGCCACGTTCCTCTGTTTGTATTGCCTGTGGCTGGCTTCCGCAGCCAAAGCAGAGCGGCAGAGCCAGAAATATTGACTGTCTGGCCCTTTAGACCACGTCTGCCTTTGCTTTTTTTTTGTATTCCAGCACCTGGCCCAGGACCTAGCACATACTCAGTGCAGTGTCAGTGTTTGTTGAATGAATAAGTGAGTGTGTGGAGGAATGGAATAGGAATCAGCAGACACGATCTAAAGGGCCAGATAGTCAATATTTCTGGCTCTGCTGAAGAAGCAGGAAGATGTTGATTTAGCTGAAGCTCCATCCTGTTCAGGTCTACTTCCCCCCAGGACCTGTGAAGACTCAAAGAGAAAGTGGAACAGGTGATGGATGAGACTGGGTCCCAATTTCAGTGTTCCAATCCAACTGTCTTTGAAGTTAGTCTTCCCCTGGACTTTTCCACCTTATGACCCAATAAAGTAGCTTCTGGGCTTGAACCTGTCTATTGTCACAACAGAAAGAATGCACCTAAGTTGTACAAGAATAACTATAAAAGTAGGCAGAACTAAGTGTCATGTGCATGGTGTTAGGAGAGATTGCTTCTCCCAGAGACTCAAGGAATCCTTCCTGGAAGTGGTGGACTTGGCACCTGGGCCCAGAAGACTGTCAGGGTTTTGATAAATAGAGAAAGGGAGTGACTGAGCTCCAGGCTGGAGGCTGAGCATGGGCAAGAGCAGGAGAGCAGGGAGTATGCAGGAACGCAAGAGACCAGTCAGGACCACATCAGGCACACTGGTCTCTTCTTCTGCACCACTTCTAAGTAGCTGATTCTCAGAACACCAGGATACATGAACCCCAGAGCTGGGTGTTCATCTGCATTGGGAGGTTGTGAAGGTCACCACCACCCAGAGATGACAGCAGACAGACTCTAGTTGTCTACAATGATCTTCTCCTCCTCATGTCCATACCTTGGTCTACTCCCCTTCCCGAGAGTGTGGGAGAAACCTTCACTTTGCTTCTAACCAATAAGCTATGGCAAAAGCAAAGATCTGTATGCTGGAAACTATAAAACACTGATAAAAGCAATTAAAGAAGACCTAAATAAATACAGGTAGGCTATGTGTCATGATTGGAAGATTCAGTAGTTTGAATGTGCCCATTCCTACCAAATAGATTTATAGATTAAATACAACTCAAATAAAAAATCCCAGCTGGAGTCTTCACAAGAACCCGCAAGCTGATTCTAAAATATACATGAAGAACAAAAGGAACCAGAATAGAGAGATATAGGTCCGGCCCCTCTTGCCTTAACTCTGAAGGACCGTCTGGTTCCAGAGCCCCCCATTAAGTGATCCGAGGCCTCAGTTGCAACTATTTTGTGGGGCAGTTTCTTCTGCCCAGTCTTCCCTTTCTCACCTCCTCACAAGGGGTATCTGCTGGGACCAAGACCTACGGGGATGAGCCTCCACCTTAAGACTCAGTTTCCAGGGAATCCAACCGAATAAAGTGGATTTCAAGCCATTTCTTTTTTTTTTTTTTTAAGATTTTATTTATTTATTTGACAGAGAGAGATCAAAAGTAGGCAGAGAGGCAGGTGGGGGTTGGGGGGTGGGACGAGCAGAAAGCCCGATGCGGGGCTTGATCCCAGGACTCTGAGATCATGACCAGAGCTGAAGGCAAAGGCTTAATCCACTGAGCCACACAGGCATCCCATCAAGCCATTTCTATAAAGAAAAATGTTGACTGCTTACGGAGTAATTTGATAGTAAAAAGAAAACCAGACTAACGTGACACAGAAAGTGTGTCATTGGGTCCCTTTAGGAATATTATCTACAAATTTATTTCTGATTCCTGACAAAGCTTAGGGGGAAAAGGAGATTTTAAAAGGTATGTGTATACTATAGGATTACATTTAGGTAACATTGTTCAAGTGACAAACTTGTGGAAATGGAGAACAGGTGCATGGTTGCCAGGGGCTAAAGAGGGGGTGGGAAGGGCAGGAAGTGGATGTGGCTACTGGGGGAACATGAGGAACCCGCATGATTAGGGGAAATTTTGGTATTTTGACTACATTGCCATCAATTTCCTAGTCGTGGTATTTCAAGATGTTGTCTTTGGGGGAGACTGGGTAAAGGGTACATTGGATCTCTTTGTATTATTTTATTATTTCTTCTAATGGCGTGTGGACCTACAATGGTCAGAAAAGTTCAAGTTTAGTTTAAAAAAGAAAAAAGAAGAAGAATATGGCAAAGGGGATGGGATGTCACTTCATGGTTAAGTTACATAAAAATATGGATTCTGCCTTGTTAGTGAACAGTTCCTATTGTTTTCTAAGCCTGCACGTGTTGCTGAAGCAAGCCACCACGTCAAAGAGACCCATGTGGCAAAGGACTGAAAGTGGTCTCTGGCCAACAGCCAGTTAGAAACCAATGCCCTCCATCTAGCAGCTGCTAGAAACCGAATTCTGCCAGTGATCAGGTGAGCTTCGAAAAGGATCCTTCCCCAATCGAGGCTTCAGATGAAACCCCAGTCTGGCCAACCCCATCATTCAATCCTGAAGCAAGACCTCCAGCAGCTGGATTCCTGACCCACAGAAATGGAGAGACAATAGATGTCTATTATTTGAAGCTGTTCAGCTTGTAGTAATTTTTCATACATTTAGAGATCGCTAATGTTTACACCAAAACAATCAAATGCTGGAATTTTGAAATTTCATTTTGTTCAAGATAATACAAGGGAAAGAAGGTGAATGGAAGGAAGCTTCAGGAAGGGGGAAAGGATGCTGAGCTATCATTATTCTGGAGTTAAATTCAATGTTAGTACCTCTTGAATTTTTCCTTCAAGGCATCATTCATGTCAAAAGAGCATGCTTAAATATCTATACCTGTGGTTACCAAATTTTAATGATCAGGAACCACAAAGAGAAAAAAAATTGAACTCTCTCTCTTTCTTTCTCTCTCTCTCTCTCTCTCTCTCTCTCTCTCACACACACACACACGTCTGTACAAATATGTATAATGGACAATATATTCTATATGCTTTTTCTTCATTGTCAGCCTCTCCCCATGAGAATGTCAGATCCATGAAGGCAACATAATTGCATTGCTTATTACCACAGCCCAAGGGCTCTAGATCAGTGACTGGCTGAATAAAGGAATGAATGTATATGAATGCACATATAAAAATAAAAAACAAATTTTGAAATGATGAGAGGAAGATAAAATGAGCAGTTATTTTTAATATTTTTCTGATTGTGAGGCTGTCATGCTATCATTAGCTAATTCCTTATAGCCTACTATCTTCTATTATTGTGTCAACAATAAGGATGTTTTAAATTATGTTTTTGTAATTTCAATTGGTTTGAACCCAAGTTCTTTCAGATCCTATTAGATAACCATCGTTTTTATCTCAGGCAATGGGTGAACAAAGCCCTGTGTAAGGAGAGGGAGTGACAGCCTGACTCTTCACTTCTACTGGTATTATTATTATGAACTTTAATTGTGGTGTCTTCATGGGAATCTTCTTCAGCCACTTGTCCTTTGTGTAAAGGCTGATTTAGTTAAATAAGATAAGATCATTTATAAATCCAATTAAATTGTTATGTGGAAAATACAACTCCTTAGAATGTACTGAAAGAAAAAAATATCTATCCCTCCTCATGGTGACAACCTCTCTTCTCAGAATTCCTTGTAGAATATGTAGGACATACAATCTGTGACATAAGACAGAGTGAGTGCCAATCTGTAAATGTAAAAACTGTTAAAGTTTTATTTATTTCCTGAGTTTTAGATTTTAAAAATAGATTTATTTAAGGATTTGATCCTATTACCAACAATCTATTGTCTGTCCTGTATCAATACCACACTGTCTTTTTTTTTTTTCTTTTATTTATTTGACAGAGAGAGACCACAAGTAGGCAGAGAGGCAGGCAGAGAGAGAGAGGAGGAAGCAGGCTCCCTGCTGAGCAGAGAGCCCGATGCGAGACTGGATCCCAGGACTCCGAGATCATGACCTGAGCCGAAGGCAGCGGCGTAACCCACTGAGCCACCCAGGCGCCCCAATACCACACTGTCTTGATTACCATTGGTTTGTAGTGAGTTTTAAAATCTTGAAGAATGAGCCCTCCTAGTTTGCTTTTTCTCAAGATTATTTTGGCTATTTGGCAACTCTTGAAATTCCTTATGAATTTTTAAATCAGCTTGCCAATTGCTATAAAGAAGTCAGCTGGAATTCTAATAGGGATTACAATGAATTTGTAGACCAACTTGGGGAATATAAACATTTTAACGATGTTAAGTCCTACAACCTATGCACATGGGATATTTTTATAATTATTTAGATCTTATTCAATTTCTTTCAACAATGTTTGTAGTTTTCATAGTGTAAAGTTTTCACTTACATTATTATTTTAATTATTTATTAAGTTACTGCATTTTAATCTTTTTCATTATCTAATTATTTCATTTATGTTATTCCTAAGTGCTTTATTCTTTTTGTTGTTATTATAAATTGGACAGTTTCCTCAATTTCATTTTCAGATTGTTCACTGTAAGGGCATCTAATGCAACTGATCTTGGCATACCGATCTTTCACCCCGTAACCTTGCTGACTTTCAGCAAGAATGTCAAGACCATCTGAGGAGCACCTGGGTGGCTCAGTGGGTTAAGGCCTCTGCTTTCAGCTCAGGTCATGGTCCCAGGGCCCTGGGATGGAGATCCGTATTGGGCTCTCTGCTCAGCAGGGAGCCTGCTTTCCTCTCTCTCTACCTGCCTCTCTGTCTACTTGTGATCTCTGTCTGTCGAATAAATAAAATCTTTTAAAAAAAATAAATAATTTGTTAAATTTTTAAAAAAATAATACAATGTAAAAGACCATCTGATGGGGGAAACAATAGTCTTTTCAAAAATGGTGCTGGGACAACTGGTTAGCCACAAGCAAAAGAACAAAATTGGATCCCTATGTCACTAGATTTTTAAAAATTAATTCAAAATAAATCAAAGACCTAAATGTGAGAGCTAAATCTATAAAACTCACAGAAGAAAACATAGGAGTCAACCTTCATGACCTTGCACTTGGCCAGGAACTCTTAGATATGACACCTAAAGCATGAACAACAAAAAAGAGAAATAAATAAATTGAAATTCAGCAAAATTAAAGATTTGTGCTTCAATGAACAACCATCAAGAAAGTGAAAAGACAGCCCACAGAATAGGAGAAAATATTTGCAAATTCTATACCTGATAAGGGACTTGTATTTAGGATATGTAAAGACAAATATATAAAGACTCACAAAGACAAATAACCCAATTTTTTGTAATGGGCAAAAGAGATGACCAAACACTTCTCCAAACAATGTTATACAAATGGCTAATAAGGACATGAAAAGCTACTGGACATCAGGAGCCATCAAAGAAATGCAAATCAAAACCTCAGTGAGATACAACTCCATACCCACGAGGAGGTTATAATAAAAAAGTCAGACAAAGAAGAGTTGGTGAGGATGTGGGAAAATCACAACCTTCATAGCCTGCCGATGGGAATGTGAAATGGTGTAGCTGTTTTGGGAAACAGTCTGGTGGTAGAAGACCACGTGTTACATGATTCTGTTCATGTGAAATAACCAGAATAGGGAAGTCTATGGAAAGGGAAAGTGGATTAGTGGTTGCCTAGGGCTGTGGGAGGTTGAAGGTGTAGGGGCTACTGGCTAAAACCTATCTTTTGAAATGACAAAAATGTTTTAAAATTGATGATAAAAAGTGGCACATACCTGTGAATATATTACAAGCCACTGGATTGTCTACCTTAGGTGCATGAATTGAATAGCATGTGAATTACATCTCAATAAAACTGTTAAAGTATTTAAATATATATTCTTTCCTGCTGGCTTGAATATAAACATAATGGCTGGAGCTTGAGCAGCCTCCTTGGGCCATTGAGGAGAATCATGATAATGGAGCAAGATGGTGGAAGGACGCTAGATCCTGGTCACCATGCAACCTCACCCAAGTGCTTGACTTCTTATTTCTGTACTTCTATTCCATGACAGAGAAGTAATCTTCTACCTTGTTGGGTCTTTAAAATGGTAGATATAGAAATTCTGATACTGTCTTTTCATATCTGATTGAATAATACTGTTTTCTTCCTTGTTAGATTGCCAGATGACTTGAGAAATAGGGTGAGTCTAAAGGCAGAGCCCAAAAACCACAGTAGCTGTTATGCCATTCCCCAGATATTCCTGGCCCCTACATTTCAGGCCTATGGAAGGATTTCTCTTCCTGCTCCTTTGTGGTTGGATGGGACAATGGAATTCACAATAAGAAATACACATTCTAATCCAACCCAATATACACCGATGTACTTGACCACATAGAATCTTGATACAGATCCTTATCTTCCCGATGCAATACATACGATTTTTCTATTCTGTCCAGTGTGTTTCTTTTCTGCCCCATTTATTTTAAATATTGATCTTGACTCACTAAATTCATTTTCTTACCCACTGAAGAGTCGTAAGCTGTGGTTCGAAAAACACTGCTGTGTGTAGCTTTTACAAAAGATGATTTAGAATGTACACCCACTGACAAGGAAAGGTGTCCAGAGTGTAACACTGAGTAAAAAAGAAGGTTAGAAAATAGAATGAATAATATTGTCCCATCTAGGTTAAATGCGTGTATGTGTATGTGCCTGTATTTCATCCAAATAGAAAAATAGCCTGAAGCCATAGATGACCAAATAAACAACAGGAGTCCTCAGAAGTGTGAGAGTGGGGATTTGTGGATGATTTCATTTTCTTGTGGTTTGTCTTCCAGCTTTTTCTATGGTAAGCATCTATTACTTGTATACTTTAAAATAGATTAGTTGCCTTTAAAAAATCAAGAGTAAGGGTGTACAAAGTCTTGTCTAAAATGAGTAAATGTCGTTGTTTTGATCCATAGCAAGAACCTGAGAACCCGGGACGCCTGGGTGGCTCAGTTGGTTAAACAGCTGCCTTCGGCTCAGGTCATGATCCCAGCGTCCTGGGATCGAGTCCCACATCGGGCTCCTTGCTCGGCAGGGAGCCTGCTTCTCCCTCTGACTCTTCCTTCCACTCTGTCTGCCTGTGCTCGCTCTCACTCACTCTCTCTCTGACAAATAAATAAATAAAATCTTTTAAAAAAAAAAAAAGAACCTGAGAACCCCACTCTGTTAAAAAAAAGCTCAATTGTAGGGTCCTGGGTGGTGCAGTAAGTTAAGACTATGACCCTTGGTTCAGCTAAGGTCATGATCTTGGAGTCACGAGATCGAACCCCACATTGAGCTCCACACTTAGCACAGAGTTTGCTTAAGACTCTTTCTTCCTCTCCCTCTTCGCTTTCCCTGTCCAAAATAAATAAATAAATCTTCAAAAAAAAATAAAATAAAATAAAGCTCAACCTCATGTGGACTTAGGTCTCAGCTAACATCCAGTCTAAGTAAGGGCTGGGATTAGGTTCTGGTCTCCTACAGCCTGCAGTGTACCAAGTAACTTCCTCCTCCCTCCCTCTCTTCCTTCAACCCTCCCCTCCTTTTCCTTTTTCTCCCTCCCTTTCGTTCTTGCTTGCTACAAACACTGATGGAACATGCCAGGCACTGGGGATTCGCAAAGGAAAAATAACAACTCAGGCATAGGGAGGGCTGAGCTGAATTTACTGGTAGGCACAGCAGGGAGGACCTGATCCAGCACAAGGGCTTCAGGTCTATGCGACGGGGCCCTTGGGGGGAAGAGCTGGCATAGGGTTTTTATAGCCAAGTAACTCAAAAGGTTTCCTAGCCCAAGTTCAGCTGTGAGCATCTGCTGAGCAGCACCATCTGTTTTCTGAGAAGACCTTACCCCATTTTTTTGCGGGAAGGGACCCTGACCACCTGCCCTCCTGCAATTTCTCACACCCTCCAGGCTCATTGTCAAGCTCATCCTCCTTTACATGAAAGTCCAAGAATCCTTAGAATGGAGAGGTAAATGAACAAGGCTGAGACCAGACTGCTGTCTTCAGGAAGCTCACATTCTAGAGCGAGAGTTAGTAAAAACAGGGGAAGTTCTTTGGGTTACAATAAGTCTGTGAAATAACAAAACCAAATACTGTGGCAGAGAGAACTGGGTGGTACTTTAGTGCATGGGAAATCAGGGAGGACTTCTTGGAAGAGGTGACATTTGGAGTCAAATCCCAAATGAAGAAAAGAAGTCAGCCTCAAGGAAGAATACATTGCCAAGGGACTAGCAAGTGCAAGGGCCTTACAGGAACAAGATCTTAGTTTGCTCCTGGACCCCAAAAAGGCCAGCTGTCTTGAATGTGAGCCAGGCTGCACGCAGGGGCTCCAGACAAGGGCAGACAGGTCTACCCTACAGGCTCTGGTGGATCTTGCTAAGAGTTTGGGACTTGTTCTGAAGTACAGAGAGAAGCCAGTGAAGGAAAGTGGCACTTTGTCAAAAGAGGACACCTCCTGTCTGTTACCATCCACGAATGCCACGAATGTCACAAACACCCCAGTATATTGCACTGAAAAGGACACAGCATCGTTAATGCAGGATTTTTGCCCCGATGAGCACATGTTAGACCGGTGCTCTTCAAATGTCATAAAACACTGAGGAATTATCATAGGTAGGAAACTCGAAAACCCTAGATGTCATGTGGAAACTGGAATTGCATCCTGGGACATTAATGTCCTAATGTCAGGAGAAAAATGGATCAAATTTGAGTAAGGTCTATAGTTTGATAAATAGTTTTGTATTCGTGTGAATTTCCTAGTTTTGATCACTTACTATGACTCTACAGGCTGTTAACACAGAGGAAAGCCAAGGGAAGGGTCTATGTAAACACATACTATTTTGATAACTTTTTTAAATCCAAAATTATTATTATTATTATTATTATTATAGAGAGAAAGTGCATGCACAAGAATGGGGAAGGAGGCAAAAGGAGAGGGAGAGAGAATATGAAGCAGACTCCCAACTGAGCATGAACTTGGACCCGGGACTCTATCTCATGACCCTAAGATCATGACCTAATGTGAAATCAACAGTCAGCCTGAGTCACCCAGGCACCCCCCAAAGTTTTTTTTTTAAGTAACTTTTTTTTTTAAAGGGGATTTTATCGTTCTTTCCAGCTGTAGAATGAGCCCTGTGCTCACACCTGGTTCATGGCAAAGTGGCTTGGTCCACACCAGCATTGCTGGCTGTGGTTTTCCACATCAAGAGCCTGGACCTGGGGCCTGGGCTGCTGGTCGCGTCTTGTTTTCACTGCCTCCCACCCTCTTCGCCCTGCAGCCACTCCAGCCAGCGTCAGTAGGAGATGATAGCCCTGAAAACCAGACTCTCCTGGGCACACGGTGCTTACCGCCGATTGACGTGCAGGCCTCGGGAAACGGTCCCAAAACCAGCGAACACGAGCCCTCTCCTGGGGGCAGGTGGTCAGCTCGGCCACGTCTGCAGGGCTGTGTAAGATGATGGAGCAGTGACAGTCGGGGCGGGGCTGCGGGTCAGGTGAGCCCCTCTTTTTCTGGAGCGACAAGTCATCTGTGTTCTTGGAACACATGCTGAGTTAATCCTGCCCATCGTGACGCTTGTGGCTTCTGACCGCACGTGAAAGATGGCCAGAGGTATTTAAAACTGAACTTTTTGCCCACACACTTTAAAGTCTCCACTTACCCACCCAACAGAAAACCATGTGTGTGTCTTAATGTCATGCGTTACCTTGATGTGTTTCTCTTACTGACAAAAATGAAAAGAAACACAAAAACACTACTAGCCATGCCCATTTGTGGTTGCCTTCTCCCCACATGCCTGGCCCTGTGTACGCGTTAGCTCATCGAATCCTCTTCAAAAGCCTCTAAGATGATTATCGTGATGACCCCCACAAGCAGAGGTTCAGAGGGGCTGGGGACACGGTTCGAGGTCACACGACTATCATTTGGCAGAGTTAGGGTTTGAATCCAGGTCCATGGGAACCCAAAGCCCCAAGTGTTCTGACAGGTGTAAATGTCCTTGGTAGGGAAAGGCAGGAGACTGGGGGCATTCAACTGGGGTTCAGAGACCCACTCCCTATAACCGTTCAGACCAAGGATCCAGCCTCGGCCTCAATGCCCCAACCTCTGATGCTAGTGGGGGCAGGGTCATCAGGGGAGGGCGGTGGGGGAGACCATCCCTATACCCCCTCCCAGCCCCCCTCTGTGTGCCACAACAGCCAATCAATACTGGCTTACATTTTATGAGACAAGGAGTTAACTTGTTCAATTATGGGGGAGACAGCTCTATTCTTTCGTAACAAGTAATCTGAGTAGGAAAATCGATCCTGAGAGGCTCCATGCACGCTGGCTAATTTTATATTATCCTTAGCCAATGGGCGAGCGCAGAGTAATGGAGTTGTTGTTACAGTTCATTATGGGAGGGGGATCAATAGTGGGGCAATCTGAGGCTCAACATCACAGCTGTAGCAGTAAGGGGGGGCGCAGAGGGGGGGCTGGGAGTGCAGAGTGGGGAGCACCACCTTCTTATGTGCTCCCACCCCAGACACTGCTGCTTCCCGCCGCAGCCCCTCAGCAAGGAACCCCTCTCGGGATGGAGACCAGGGGACTCCCCATGACCCAAGCCCTGGTGTCCCACAACAGCCAGGCTCCGGCTTGTTGGAAAATGAAGGAAAGCAAGGCCTCTGTCACCACAGCCTGGCTGGTGACCACCGCATTTTCCCTGCTGTCCTTGCAAGTGGCTTTTGGACAGAACCCAGGTTTGGCCTGGCAGGGAATTCTCCTTGGCATCTTGATGGCCCCAAACGCTCATTCCTGGTTTTCTTCCTAAATACACGGCTGGCATAGACAGGCTGCCTCTGTCTTCTGTGTGCTCAGCAACCAAGAGAGGCTGTCCCAGCTCCCCCTGGCCCTCGGGCAGGAATTAAATCTCCCTGGGGCAGTGTCTTCACTTCTCGGCCTGGATCTGACATTTGGGCTGTTCCAATTTTCTCCCTTGCAACAGCATGGCTAGTGCTGAATCAGTTCTTTGTAATCCCAGCTTGCATGGACCTCTACAAGCATTTCAGCAGCTGGGCTTCTGCAAAGGGCAGGTACCCTGGCAGCCTCTTTGTCTATAAGAGTACCTTTATCACCTGACTATTTAATTTATTCACAGGATGATTTCATATCTATTATGTGTGAACCCATTATATATGTGTTATCTTAATCACCCCTTGGAGTGTTTCCTACTAAGTGTCCCAATATACAGATGAGTAAACTGAGGCTCAGAAAGGAAAAGTGATGTGCTGAGGATGCATAGGTATTAAAAGTCAGAGCCAGGATTTGAAAGTCAATCTGGCATGCCTCCAGCTCTGAAATACACTCCACAAGGCACTCTCGGAGGTAGGAACTGTGTGCCACGGCCTCAAGACCCTGAGGTGATCTGTTCTCACCCTTCAGAAAAGCCTATGGACAGTGAGGGAGGGAAAAGGTGGAGTGGCTGAGGGGGCTGAGGAGTGTTCTCAGAAGGACAACTGTTTGCCATGAAAACCAAATATCATGTTTTAAATAATAGCACACATGGAATAATTACCATCTTTGTCCTAGACCAGAGGTCAGCACACTGTGGCCCTCGGGCCAAATTCAGCCTATGTGTTTTTGTCAATAAAGTTTTATTGGGACACAGACATGCTCATTTGTTCACACATTGTATAGGGCTGGGTTGTTTTTGTTTTTGTTTTTGTTCTACAACAGCTGTGTTGAATAGTTATGACAACAACTGAGACTGTATAGCACCAGAGCCTGAAATATTTACTATCTGGTCCTTTACAGAAAATGTTTGCCAACCTCTGCCCTAGAAACAGCATTTCTGTAACAATGGTGGCTGGACTTTCTAGGACAGCTGCAGAATAGTGAGAAGGATTTCATCCATTCAATCATTTGTCCACTCAGTCAGTCAACAAATATTTTCCCAAGGGACAACCATGTGCCAAAACCCATGCTCAGTACTAATGATTCAACAATGAACAAAGAGTCATGGTTCTCTCGCCAAGGCACTTACCGTCTCGTGGGAACACAGACATTCAACAAATGATCACACAAACGTGCGGTGCTAAACTGAGATGAATTCTGTGCTAGAGAAGGTGAAAATCTATTAAACCCTATCTTCTCTTTCCCCAGAAGCAGACGCAGAGATAAGGATTCAAATGCAAATAGCTTATTTGGAAGATAGTTCCAGGGAAGTACCCGGGGGAGAGCAGGGACGAGAGGCAAGGCAGGGAGGGACCCCACAAAGAATGTGTAATCAAGCAGGTGCCCCCGTGGCCCTCTGAGGGTCCTCTCAGGAACACTGTGGGGAATGCTCCTCAAGGTTATCCCACCCAAGGATAAGATGGCTGGGGCACCAACTCCCCATCTGGCGTTGGTTGGGGGCTGCTCCCTGGTCCATGAAGTTTCCTGCCCTTCCTGCTTATCCTCACTTGGTAGACCTGGGGTAACAAGTGATCCCTAAGCAGGCTGCCCTGTGCAGGGGTGAATACAGTGGGGACGAGGGTGTCTGGGGTGAAGGGGGCACCTTGAGGTAGAAGGGAGCCTTGGGAAAGAGTATCCTTACAGAGGGAGGCTGTGGTTCCTGACCCAGGCACAACAAGCTGCTATTTCCTTGGGTTCCCCAGCACCCTTTGCTTTAATTAAAGCACCTAATTAAGAAGGTGTGGTCAGTCATCAACTTGGAGGGAATGGGTCATGCCATATCCATGATTTTGTCCCGAGAGCCTGGTTCTGAGCCCGGCACACAGCAGGTCCACAGTGAATGACGGGTGAGCACCTTCCCGGTGCTTTCTGCAGACAGCTCCTAAGGGTTCTGGGGCTAGATACTACAGAAGCCCTGCCCACATTTAGGGCAAAGAGGTGGAAGGAGCTCAGCCTCAGGAAGGTCATGTGTGCAGAGGACATGACCTAGGTATTGGATTTTATCTAATCACTGAAGTTGCTCTGTGTGTTAGGGCAGTGGTTCTCAAAGTGAGGTCAAGGAACCCCCAGGGGTTCCCAGAGCCTCCCCCTTATGCTCACAGTAATACTAAAATATCCTTTGCCTCTTTTTATTGTCCTTTTCTCATGAGTGTATAGGGGAGTTTCCCCCGAGACTATTTTACATTTACAAAAATGTAAAACAGCACCAGGCGTCATTATGGTTATTTTGAAAATAAACTAATGAATACATATTTCTTTTTTTTTAACTTCTAACATGGTAAAATATCAATAAGCCATCTAAACAAAAAGTTTTGGGTTCCTCAGCGACAATAATTCTTGAAGCGCCATGGGGTCTTAAAACCAAAAAGTTTGAGAACACCCATGCTTGGGACTTCTTCACCATATCAGGGCTCATGGGGCAGAGGGCACAGCTAGCTGTGGAAACAGTCACTTTCCCAGCTGCCCTCGTGTCTGGGAAGTGACTGTATGACCTAGGCCCACCCAAACCGATGCTTCTTTGCCTATCTTTGGAGGGGGATGCTTGTGATCCCAAGTAGGGCATAGAGTAGAGAGGTGTCTGGCATCCTGATCAAAGATCAGCTGAGACCACAGGGACTGCAGCAGTGACCGGGTTTTAATAGCGATAGCGGTGTCCTCCCTGGCCTGGGCTTGTGGCACGATCCAGCTACGCCCTGGCTGCTTCCTGGCCCTCCTGCTCTGAGCCATCATCCCAGCCTTTCCCTTCAGGCTGCCTGCCAATGCTGTGTGAGCTTGGGCAACTTGCTTGTGTTCTCTGTGCCTCAACAGACATAGTATGATAATAAGAAAGTATGGGAAGGACAGTAAAGAATCAACGAGGTAACACATGCCAAGGGCTCCGTGCCTGTGTCAGCAGCCACTGAGATGGGGATGATGTTAGAACCGGTGACAGTTATTGAGAGGAATCACTGTCACTGGTTGTGCAGTGGAGTCACGGGGAGCCCCCTGAAGCCTCACCCCTGACCTTGGTGCTCAGTGCAGAGGAGAACGTGGCCCCAGACAGGAACAAGCTTCCAATAATTCGCCTCCTTAAATTGGGCATGATTGGCTTCTGTTGCCTGCAGGACTGAGAGCAGAGATGGATCTAGTGAAAGAGGCCAGGCTCTATCACATTCTGGAAGTCTCCATTGAAGAGCCAGTATTTGAGCATCTGTTGTATATTTACATAACGCTCTCTCTCATATCCACGCACTTCTCTATTTAAATAAATTTGCATCGAAAGGGTTTGATGTGCTAGTTCTCATTTTCCCCCTTAACTCTCTTTAAAGTCATAGATAACTGTACAGTAAAAACTCCTTGTCCCCGCACCCCCTAAAATCCTTTCCTGTACCATGAGTTCCCTGATCCGGGGAAATCTGCCCACACATTCTCGACTCCATGAACAGGGTGGCGGGCCGGGACAGGTGCATGGCATCAGGATGGTGTCTGAGCACTGACTTCCTCACCACGAAAACGAAGCTACTTTGAAGATGTCTCATGGGGACTGGAGAGAGTCGAATCAGGGTGTCCGACCTGGGTCCCGGCACCCAGTAAGACCAGGACGCGGCTTTCCTTCTTGCAGACCAACAGGTTTCAGGGCGAGGTTCTGGCCTCGCGGCTACGATGAGATCCCAGCCCCGTTCCTGAAGAAACAGAGGAGCTGGTGAGCAGAAAGAGGCGGAGCTGGGAAGCTCAGTGTGGGGAGGAGGGAAGAGGAGCGGGAAGGGAGCACGGAGAAGGAAGGGAGGAGGGCAGGACTCCCCAGCCTGCCGCCCTGTGCGTCCTCGGCTCCGCCCCTTCCCCTCGCCACCCAGCATCTACTCAGATCTTGGCTCCCTTTCCAGAAATGCGCAACGGTTCACATTTAATTACTTCATAAAAAAACTGGAAAGTAGAAGAGGAAGAGTTAAATGGTCTCCTAAAAGGAGGAAGCTGTAGCTAATCCCAATTAGGAGGAAGTCCCAGGCTATTGAAACGCTACAATCCAATTACATCAGGTAAAATGAATTACTCCGTTAATGCTGACTTATTATGAAGACACCTTCTTATTGCTCTCATTAATAATCTTTAGACATCATTTTAGCGCATATTGGCTGCAATAACATTTCTATTAGCATCATGGTGGAGCAGGGCTGACAATTAAAAGAAAAAATAAATCAACCCAAGGAGCGAACAAACGTAATTATAGTTCAGAAAGAGTTTTATGTGTATTTGATTAGTCAGTGGAACAGTGCCTCCTTTCTTGCCTTGAATCTGTGTTAGCCCCAAACCATGCAGAGGGCTGCGGTGGGAGCAGAGGCTGAGGAGGTGTGCGTGAGTGAGACAGACAGACAGACAGACAGAGACAGAGAGACCGAGAATATAAGGCAGCTTGTCTGTCAGGGAAACGGTCACCCCCGTTCCAGGCTTTCCGGTGTAAGCTCCAGCTCTACTCTGGACCTCTGTCTCCCTGTTTCTGAAACTGGAATTTTGGAAGATTTATCATTTCTGGATTGTATCTCCTATAGCCCAGAGCTCTATAAAGTTTTCCTGCTGCAGAGGATTGAAGATCCTAGACACCCTGAGTGCCAGGGGGCAGAAGCCTAAGAAAGAGAAGAATTGTTTTTGCCAAAACAGCTACTGTATGCCTGAAGCTTGGTTCCCCCAGAGCAGGGGTCCTCAACTGGCCAGTCTGTCCCCCAGGAGATCGCTTTGATTGTCGTGACCTGGAACGGCCTTGGGGAGATGCTACTGGGATCTTGTGGGTAGATGCCAGTAATCCTACAATGCACAGGACATTATGTGACCCCAAGTGTCAGTATGGCTGAGTTTAAAAACCATTCTCAGACTGCACATTTTTGCACGACTGGAATCAGATTTCCAGGGCAGCCTTAATGGAAAGCAAACCTCTTTGGCCTCCTTGGTGAGATGATCTCCACAAAACACAGAATGAAACATCAGCAGAAGAATACAGTAAACTTAAATATGGTAGCTATTAAATTCTCAAGTAATTGTATATTTATTCTCCAATTATTCTATATATAGACACATATTAGCCTGTGTCCCTCAGTGCCCTTAGGTCCAACCACCTACTCAGGCCTTGGCTCTCTTTCCAGAAATAGACACACATAAGTAAATGTCAAATACACACACATACACATACACTGCCTCATATATATGCATACATAAAGCTTCATGTACACTACATACATATATAATGTCATACACACACATACATACATACATGTGTGACTGTGTGGAGATACTTGTAACCTAATGACCTTCTAAGGTAGTGTGAAGCAAGAGGTAAGATACTCTAACGAAAGTAATTACAGATCAATAAAAAAACACAGTGAGAAAGTCCCTGGGGAAATTGCCAAGTCGGGGATTTTGCCTGTGTCTTCTGGAACACGGAATTTGCTAGAAGTCCTTCAGAGGTTTCCCAAACATTTCACTTAAAATTATTTTTAAAACATAGTTCTAGCTATTTTTAAAAGTAATTTTTTAAAAATCCCCACAACTCTCCAGATGCTGGATTCCAAATTTAATACCCGTAGGACTACCAAATCATTAACTAGGGCTGACAGGCAAAATCACTCGGGGACAGACCCTGAAGTTAAGCTTCTCCTTCCAGCTCTGTATAATTAAAGAGCACCCAGAATTTGTAAACTGAGCTATTAATAACTACTTATCTGAGGGGATCTGGGTCTTCTTCTTCTTTTTTTTTAAATAACATTTTATTTATTTATTTGACAGACAGAGATTACAAGTAGGCAGAGAGGCAGGCAGAGAGAGAGAGGAGGAAGCAGACTCCCCGCTGAGCAGAGAGCCCAATGCGGGGCTCGATTCCAGGACCCTGGGATCATGACCTGAGCCAAAGGCAGAGGCTTTAACCCACTGAGCCACCCAGGTGCCCTGGATCTGGGTCTTCTTGACACTCAACAAAATTCAGGATGAAGCTGGACGCAAGACTAAAGTAAAACTTGGGATTCTCAGCCATTGTTTCTCCTTTCAAATGGGGGAAGGAGTCAGTCCATCAAAAGAATCTTACTATAGTCCTTGATTGACTTTTAAAGCTTAAATGTTGCATTTTAACCTTGTGCTAGTTTTTGATTGTTGTAAAACCTACCACAAACATAAAACAACATATGCTTATGATCACAGAGTTTCCCGGGGTCCAAAGTCTGGACCCAGCATTGTTGGGTTCTAAGCTCAGGAGCTCATGAGGCTGACATCAGGCTGTTGGCCACAACTTGATTTAGTATCTTCTAGATTCATTCAGGTTGCTCATGGAAGCCAGTCTCTTATAGTCATACGCCTGGGGTTTCTGTTTTCTTGTTGGCTGTTAGGCGAGGGTTTCACTCTCACTAGATAACAGGTTGTCCTCCTTTTAAGAAGTCTGATGTGTGTAAGAAAAGACTGATGAAAAAGGTTCCAGCCTCTGGCTGATGTGCTCTCCCCCGTCTTCTCCCCCACCAAGTTCATCCTTATAAACAACAGAATCTCGCTTTCAAATTTCAATGCTTTAAATTTATATTTTCAGGCTGTAACCTTTTTTCTCACAACAGAGTTTACATGCTTTGCCCAATTAATGCCACTTGGGCCCATACTGTCCATGTAAACATTTTTAAAAACTTCTCTGGATGAATCACCCTTTGCGGCAAAATGAAATTCCCCAAAATCTAGCACCTGAAGACCACAAACATACATTGTGTCGCACAGTTTCTGAGAGTCAGGAACCCAGCAGTGGCTTAGCTGAGTGGTTCCAGCCGGGGGTCTCCCGAGGCTGCGATCACACTATTAGCCGGGGATGCAGTCATCCGAAGGCTCAACTGGGGCTGGTGTATTGGTTCCCAAATTCACGGCCTTGGACATTGGCAGCAGGTCTCAATCATTTCCTGGCCACATGAGCCTGTCTGTAAAATAGAATTATCTGTGACATGGCAAATGGCTTCTCCCAAAACAAGGGGTCTGTAAGTGATCTGTAAGAAAGAGAGGATATGAACCAACAATCAAGACAGAAGCCAAAGAACCTTTTTTAATGTAATCTTAGCAGTGACAACCTGTCACCTCTGGCATAATTTAATGGTCATTCAAGTGCAGATGTGGGAGGTAAATGCAGGAAAGTGTGAGAGCCAGGAGGCAGAGAGCATTTGGGGCCATTTGGAGGCTAGCTGTCATGCTCCCTGTGCCTCACTATTCATCTGTAAAATGGAGTTAATGATGCCTCAATAAGTTGATATATGTAAAAGCCATCAGAATCAATTCTGACATGCAATAGACATGAAATAAACATTAATTTTTTTATTGTCACTATCAATTTTATTTGGCGAGTACATTGCAGAGTACAGGGCTTACAAACTTGTAAAGATCCTATAAAAAATTTAGACAAGAATAAAAATTAGATGCACCAAAATATGAAAAGAGAACTGCAAAATAATAATTAATATGTGGCAGACCTCTACTCCTGGCTATGAGTTTATAGTAGATGACTTTCCCACTGAGAGTAACTAGAAACACTGGATAAACATTTTTTAAAAATTCTGTTTGAGGCCTTCAGAGAAATACCAAGTGGTGGAGACCTAAGGGACCATGATCCCAAAGAGAAGTGAACTCATTGAGGAGAGCCTGAAGTTCTCCACCATTTTTCCCCTTGAGGCATCTGCTTGTGCGTAAGTGGTAGCAATGGAGAGGCTGAGACTTAACCTCAAGGAATTGCAATACCGGAGTGCATTAAGATGACCTGAAACTACTCTAACTTCCTTCCAGAACCTTCCTGAGCAAAGAAAACAGCAGCCAGAGCCTCTACAATTGTTTATACACAGTATCTGATAATTCAATAAAAAAAAAATTGCCAGACATGCCAAGATGCAGGACCAAAAAAATAAGAAAATCAATTGGACAGACTCACAGGTAATCCAGATATTGAAGCTATCCAATCTGAACTTTAAAGTGACTGTAATTCCAATGTTAAAGAAAAATAAACTTTCTAGAAAGAATTCTAATTCTGAGGAATTTAACCAAAGAACTAGAATCTGTATGTAATAGGCCAAATAGCAACTCTAGAGGTGAAAATATGATAACTAAAATGAAGAACTTAATAGATTTATCAGACTAGACACAGCTAAAAAGAGGATTGATGATCTGGAAAGTACATGGGTAGAAAATAGTCAGTCTGAAAATATCCAGTAAAGAGAGAAAAGGCAATATTTGAAAAGATAATGCCTAAGAACATGCTAAAACTACAAAAGACATCAAGAGATCCATCTAAGATGAGCTGTGAACCATAAGCAGAATTAAATATTTAAAAAAAAAATTTTAATGAATACTAAGTAAAAAACACCATAAATAACTGTTGAAAGCCAAAGATGAGAGAAATAATCTTAAAGGCATCTGGAAAGATATATAGATAGATTGATAGATAGAGATATGGGTATAGATATATATATTCACACACAAGCATACACACAAACATTATGTCCACCCAGCCAAATGCAACACAACCAAACTCTTAGCCAGTTATATTTCACTCACATTAGATGGATATTGATCTTGCCTTTTACTATGTTTGATATTAAATGGCCAGACCATTATCAACTAGTATAAAACCCACACTCTGCCAAGATTCAGATCCATGTTGGTGGACCCCAAGTCCAATGATGTCACTGGTATTCTGTGTCACCTCCTGCAAGCCACTTTGCCTGTCTTCTCCCCACTTCCTCACCTGTCAGTTATCTATTGTACAAGATGGTTATAAAAAAACAAGTCACTGCACATTGAAAGTGCTGTGTAAACTGTAATTCATGCCTAATAAGTAAGATTCCTCTTCTCCAGGAAGCCCTCTCTGATACTGCACCTCTAGAACTACTCTTGGCCTTTAGGACTCTTCCCTGGCATTCTCACTGTACTTACTCTTACCATTTCTGCACCTCTGTACTGAAATTATATTGAATGCACTAAAGACATTTCCCCACTAAAGACAGACCAAGGTGGCAGGGTGAAGCCATAAGTCTCTACTCACAGTGTCCAAGCATCATTTTCAAATTAAATACAGGCTGGCCAAGTCACAGTGTTGTAGCCCTGTCAACCCTCTTCAGGGTTTACAATTCTGAAATTCTGGATGATTCCTAGGCACTGGGCACTATGCGAGAGTTTGTAAACATGTTCTCATGTAAACCTTCACAACATCCTAAGGGAGATACTGATGTTATACCCATTTTATAGCTAGGAAAACTGAGGCTTCGAAAAGTAAAGTAAAACATCCATCAGCAGCCAGCTGGAAAGTGGAGGAGACAGGATTGGAGTCTATGTCCAACAGACATGACTCTCAATCATTTTGTTCTTGTATGTGTTGTGGGCCATCCCCTGTGACCTTTAGGGAGAAGTACATACTTTCACATCCTCTTTGGGGAGGTGGGTCCTGAAATCTGCTGAGGACCACACACAACTGAGGTACCCCAGAGACGGACTGACCAGGACCTCTCCCGGCAGCCAGTTGTCATGCCTATGTAACTTCACAGGAGCCCAGAGCCTGAGGCCCTCTAAATGAATTCCCCTTACTCCATGCTAAGAAAGAGGAATCAAAAGCCTATCTCTTGTTCCAAAGCTTGAGGTTAAAGAAAAAAAAAAATCCCTAGCCACAGGTAGTTAAGTGATTATAAACTGTAAAAATAAATCAGCCTGATATAATTGCTCCAAGGAAAAAGATGACCAACCTCTTTAAAATGTCCATGGTGCCCTCTTTCCCATCTCCATTTGGCATCCTCTAATTACCTTCACATTTCATTTCCATCAGCAAGATGACCTGTATTTCCTTCGAGAAGTGCTGGGGAGGGGCCGGGCTGAGGAGCAGGGCCCCTGGTGATAAATCAGGCTCGCCATTAGGAGTGAAATGCTCATTTCGGCAGCGCTAAATGCAGGATTTATAAAGATGTCTCCGCCATCCCGCCCAATTGTGGACACCATAATAAATTCATGAACGGGTGCCAGGGTAGCACACTTCATTATGTGCGAGGCTCCTGGCCATTAATCTAGCCAGGCGGCGGGCAGGATTCCTGGGGAAGGGAGACAAATTTATGCGGCCCAAACTTACTCATTCCATTATGGATTTAATCGGCCCAGGCTCCAGGCTGCACAGAGGCGAGGGGACCATTTTTTACACTTTGGATCAAGTGTTTGTAACTCCCCGTTGTGTCTTATTTCTTCCACAATAACGCCCTAATTTTATCCTTCACACTGCTCTAGGGAAAGACTTTCAGAGACCCTCACTGCTGCCACTTACTCCAGATAAAATATTTATACAATCAATTGACAGAGAGCATTTTCCCTTAAATGTTCTATTAACATGGAAATGCTTATATGCAAAATGGGCCCAGGAGCCTCTCTAGACTCTTAACCCTTTAGTTGGCCACAGAGAAAGTTGGCAAAGGGGGTGGAGAGGAGGGACCTCTTGTGTGTTGCATGCATGTGTGATGTGTGTTCAGTGTGTACAAACACAGACACCTATGGGCATTCACACTCCATCATTTCTACGATGAAGGATTAGGAATTCCTTTGGCCTCTCCTTGTAATTAAACACCAGAGATTGCCTGCAAGTCTCCAGATCTGCCCCATTCCCATAGTGCCCTGCCAATATAAAGATTTTTTAGTTTTCCTAGTGCCTACAGTGAGACTGGCAAATGCTTGGCCTATGGGCTACCACATCTTGCACATATGTTTTTCTAGCTAAGCCCAGATGAGGCCTCAGAATCCTTCTTAACACAGGCAGAGAATACCAATGAGTCTTCACTGATAAGGATAACAAGAATTGCATCACTTATGGAGTACTTATGATGAGCCAGCAGTGTGCCTGGTGATTTACATAGAGTAACTCATTTAATCTCCTTGACAAGCTGATACGGTAGGTACTGTTATTATTCCCATGTTGCAGATGGGCTGGGGAACAATGAGGTGGGGAAATGTGGCCGGAAGCATGGAACCTGTGAGTGGTACGTCCCTAATCCAAGCAAACTCTGGAGTGCAACATTGGAGGCCTTCCCCGATTCACTAGACTCTTTCCCTAAGCAAACTACTGATATTGCTAAACAGATCACGCCTAAGGAGGCATCTAAGGGCATCCAAAGAGAGAGGAAGAACCTTCATGGCCTGCAAAGCCAACACTTGTCCTTCACATCAGCAGACTACCAATGAGTACAAGACCTGATATTATGGCACTTGGGACTTTTTGACCTGAGACCCAATTCTGACACCAAGGTAACAAGAGACCTTGGGCCATTGACTCCATTGCAAGATCCCACCAGAGCAACATCAACCACTTCAGCAAACATTTACAGGACCTACTGTGTGTCAGGCACATGCCAAGCCTGCACTTAGCCAGGGGTGGAGACACAAGAGTGAGTAATGCCTGCCCTTTTCCTTTGAGGAACTTACCACCTTTCACAGGAATAAATGGCAATGAAATGGTAGTTAAAGTAGATAACCTATCAATACCAAGAGTTAGCCACTCAACCAGTTGAGCCACCCAGCCTCTACCTTTTTTATTTTTTTTGTTACAATTTGCTAGTGGGCACCGTGGTTCTTAAGCCACATAAGCTAAATAGTTCACCATAAAAACAGATTTCTCTGGGTTGTATTGATGTCCGTAATACTTAACACTAGTCTAAGTACTATGCAGAGCTGGGCTAGAAGAGAAGTGAGTGGTTATAACCCCTCGAAATCATTTGTCCTTTCCAATGTTCAAAGTTGAGTGTTGGTTATCTATTGCTAGGTATTCAACTATCCCCAAACTAAGTAGCTTTAAATATTACTTTATCTTGCTCAGGAGTCTGTGGGAAAGGATTTGGGTGGGGATCAGCTGGACAGTTCATCTCTGAGTCACAGCATCATGTCAGCAGGGCTGGAAGGTTCGTTTCACAATGTCTCTCCACTATCATGCCAGTGCTCCAGAGAATGGCTAGAGGACTGGGCTCCGTGGGTGAGCCCATTGTCCACTGTCCAAGCACACTGCCCATGTGGCTCAAGCCTTCTTCACATGGATCAGGGAAATTTTACTTCCTGCGTGGCAGCTTAGGGTACCAAGAGCGAGATAAAAAGTAGAAGTTTCCAGGGGTTGGGAACTGGCACAGAGAATCTTCCAACATATTCTAGTGGTCAAGCAATCACAGAGACTCCCAGATGCAAGGGCAGGAAACGTGGCACCCCTTTCTCAATGGAAGGAGTGTCAAAACTCATGGACATCTTTAATCTGCCACAGTTCATTATGTGTGACTCTCTCTTCCCTTAGGAGAATCCTAGGGGAAAATGATGCAGAGAAGATGATAAATGTGGAGAAAGTAAATGTGGGGTTTTTTTCCCCCCAGGAAACCCCTCAGTCCCTCATGAAAATAGACTCCTGGCAGGTGCCTCCCTAAAGCTCGCCAAACTTGTCTGAACCCCTCGGGAGCTTGTGGTTCAAACACAAGGTAGAGCTCTCTCTTGAAAGCTTAACAGTAAAAACTTAAATTTGTTTTCAAGAAAGAAAGAAAGAAAGAAATGAAAACTTTCCAAATCATAAAAGAAGATAACGGGAAAAAGGGGGGGGGGGGGAAACCTGTGGGGATTATAACAGAAGATCCGTGAACACATCATTTAAAATGGAAAACACAAAATAAAATGAAAGAAATGCAAACATGTATGCTCGTTCTGAAAAGAAATCCACGTTTCCCCAGGCAACACCAACCTGTGAGGGTACATATAGGGAGCCAGATATAATCATTATCTAGGTGTTTGCTCTTGCCTCCATGTGCACGGTCCTAGCTCCCAAAAATGTACCCTTCAAGTTGCCAAGTTCTTGTTGAAATCCCCCCAGGGAATGGTTGGTGGGCTCATTACCAAGTCCAACCAGCTCCCAGATTACATCCCCTGGGCTCTAGTGCTCCCCACCCAGGCAGCCCCCAGGTCCAGTTGGCATTTCAGCTACTCCCCCTAGACCAACAGATACACATCATGGCCCTTCAAGTGCCTGAACTACATGGTGGGTGTGGCATAGGTGGAAGATGGTTTGCCTTTTCTCTTTTGGGTACCATGTGACAATCCTGCCTGTGGGACTGCACCCCACAGAGCAGGTCACAGTGTTAGCTCCACCTTCTGGTTCTCTCTTCTCTCTCTCTCTTCCCCTCCTTCTCCCTCTTTCCCATCCCTATCCCATTTCCTTTCCATCTCTTTCTATCACACAGGGCCTCATAGCGGGCTACAATAGGGAAACTCATAAGTAATAGAGATCATTCTGTCCTAAATAGAAAACACTTTTCTTCTCCAACCTCTAGGGATTTGCCTGTGGGTCATTTTTCCCCAGCAGTTCTTGGCTCTTCCTGTGACAGAGTGTGTCCCTAGGGCATCCCTCTGAATGCATGTACACCTGAAAGACTGCAGGTGGGCCCAGATTCTTCCATAACTAACCATAGCCCCATAACCATAGTATATGCAAATGACTTTAAATCCCCTATTAGAAGACTCACAGATGGGAGTGAAAGGAAAACTTGACTACATTCTACTTCCATGAACTATTCCAATAAAAAATGAGACCAAAAGATCTAAAGAAGGCCATATATATATATATATATATATATATATATATATATATATATATTTAAACAGCAAGACAAATTCATGTAAAAAGAAAGCAAAAGATAATCCCAGTCTTGGAATTAGAGAATGTCATTTCATTATGACAAGAATAAAATCCCCAGTGAAAATATCATAAAGCTATATGAACCTTCAAAATATTTCAATGTTTTGGAAACATAGGGAGGTCCCAACAGAGATGCATTTATGAGAAGGTTAACGACCCTCAGATGCCTTTAGTACATCAACTGAGAAAACATGAATAATACAGTTACTAAGACTAAAGATATATAGTATATCCAACTTTGTCCCCTATAAATACTTTTTCAAGTGTTCATAGAACATTTCAAAAGCTTTCCACGTACTGCACCATCAAGAAAATGTTGATGAAAAAGAGTTTACAGGCCAAATTCCCCGTTAGAACTAAACCAAATGGACACATTTCTAACAACCACAAAGAAAATACTAGAGACTTGGATAATAAATAAATAAGTAAAAAAATTCTCATAAATAGTTATTGAGTCAAAAGGGAAATAAAACCTTCAGTTACAGACTATTTAGAAAATAATAAAATGAGAACAAGACAATGTTCTGTCGAAGCCCGTGGACTCCTGCCAAAGCTACACTTAGAGAAAAGAAACATAAAGCAATAAATTGTTTTATTATTAAACAAGAAAGAATCAAAATAAATGAGTTAAATGTTTGTTTCCAGAATTGAACAAATAAACAACAAAATAAGTCAAAGGAAAGCTGGATAAAAAATTAAATAGATAAAAACAAAACAAAACAAAAGGATTGATTTTAAAAAGTGAGGCACAGGGGCGCCTGGGTGGCTCAGTGGGTTAAAGCCTCTGCTTTCGGCTCAGGTCATGATCCCAGGGTCCTGGGATCGAGCCCCGCATCGGGCTCCCTGCTCCACAGAGGAGCCTGCTTTCCTTCCTCTCTCTCTGCCTGCCTCTCTGCCTACTTGTGATCTTTGTCTGTCAAATAAATTTAAAAAAAAAAAAAAAAAAAAAAAAAAAAAAAAAGTGAGGCACAGTATAAATGTGTAAGGTGACTCATGAAAGCTGTAAGAAAACAGACCTTATGCCAGCAAATTTAAGAATAAAAAGGAAAGCAAAAATAAACTCAAATAAAACTGGAAATGAGAAAGGGAATGTAACAAAAGATAAGAGCTGTTTAAAATAAAATAATGAAGGAAAAATTATAAAACATAACAAAATAAAATGAAATAATGAAGTCCTTTTTAAGTATAAAAGTAAAGGAGGGAAGCATAAAGAAAAAATATTAATAGACTACATAAACCAGAAAAGTTTCTGTACTTCCAAGAAATTAAAGATCAAAAGCACATGACAATCTAGAAAAAAACATTTTCAATATATATAGTCGACAGATCTAAATTAATAAGGATAATAAGAGCAGCTGACAGAAAAGGAGAAAAGAACATGAATAGGCAACACAGAGAATAAGAACTATAAATGCCCAATACATGCATTAAAAAAAATGTTTAATCTGAATAATAATGAAAAAAATAAGACAGCCAGACAGATATTTGGAAGGTAACAGCCAGAGTTGATAAAAGGTATAGGCAAGCTGGCTTGGAAATAAGAATCAAAAAGCTTTAAAACATTCACAACCTTTGACTTCCCACCTCTGTTTCTAAAAATACATACAGAGAAAATAACCACATATGCATACATAGTTACAAAGCTGTATATGCTAGCGTTATGCATCAGAAAACATAGAATTAATAAATTTCTAACAATAGGAAATTAGATAAATAAATTATGACAAATCCTTGGCATAAAATATTATACAGTGCTTAATTACATTTTTGAAAAATAAGACAGTCTCATGTTTTATTAAACAAATATGGAACCACCTAGACAGAAATTTTATAGACCGCAATGTGAAAACCAACTTGAATTCTACGTGACTTTTATTTTTTAAATTTGCTCTTCTATGTATTTCAACTATTCTAAAATTAATGCATATTTATCTTTGGAATCAAGTTAGATAAATATTCAGTAAATTTGCCTGAAAAATCTCAGTGAAATGGACATGTTCTAAGAAAACATAATTGATCAAAACTGATTTGAGACATTTCAAAACTATCAAAAAACTGCCTTTGAAAAAGTCTTCAGAGCTAGATTGCCTTATTGTGAATACCTTCACACTTCCAAGGAGTCAAATTACTTCCATACTGATCATATTTCCAAAGTTGGAGAAAGTTAAAAAGCTTCCTGATTCATTTTACAGTATAGCAAAATATGACACAGATAACACAAAAATCTATAGCCCAATCACACTTGTAAATATGGGCTTATAAATGTTTTCTAAATTAAAAAAAAACTAACAAATTGAAACCAGCAGTATGTTAAAACGTAAGTAACCAATATGACTCCAAATATTAGTTATCTCAAGAATTAAACAATGGGTTTAAGTGAGTAACATTATTAAGACAGAATTTTGCATCAGTGCATCAAAGGATATAAAACCATCCAATCATTTCAGTAGATGCCAAATGGGAATTGGATCAATTCCAACATCCAGTTCTTAGTAACCTGGAAAGAGAACCCTACTTCTTTATTGTGTTAAAGTCTGGTATAGTAGTTAAAAACATGTGTTCTGGCATCAAAGCTCATGGATATGAATCCTGCCTTTCTCAACTTGCTTAGGGACAAACAGTATAATCTTGATTACGCTGGAAGTTCTAGCCTTAACCAGACTTTTTTTTTTTTTTTTTTTTTTTTTGCAGATGATATGTTATCTACCTAGAATATCCAAGAGAAAATATACATGATACTCTTGAGGTTGAGGAAGAAGTACTTGGGACCTAGAGAAAGACACCAATTTACTTTGCATTGAATATCCCTTTCTACTGCTTGAAAACTTAATCTTTTTTTTTTCCCTTAATCTTGAACAGGTATGATCTGTTCAATTAAAAAGAAAGGTGGAACCAAACTGGGAGAGTCAACAGCAGGTTTTCAGGATAACAGGTATAATTTGGAAAATTTAAGTAAGAGGAACAATCTATAACTTAGATTAAAAATTAGTATATATGAAATACTTGTGAATAAAATGATATGATTTTGTGGCATTTTCTTCAGAGCAATTTAATGGAAAAAAATGTGTGTATGAGTCTGTGGGGGGGGGAGGGTGTCAGTGTGTACATGTGTGGACATGTGTCGGTGTGTGTATGTGTGTGTCAGTGTGTGTGCATGTGCATGTGCATGCATGTAGAGTGGATAAGGATTAGGCAAGAACAAATAAAACAAGAGTGATCATGTGTTGAAAATTTTTAAAACTAGAAGATGGACAGGTGTGAGTTCCTTATACTGTTCTCTATAAGAAGTTAAAAACCAAAGAATAGGACTTTAGAGAAAACCTAATAGTGTATAAATTACAGTTCCAAATTAATAATTGCAAAAATATGTTGTACTTTATTTGATTTATTGATTATTTGATTTATTCACAGTTATTTCTATTTGGCATAATAAAATTACTTGTATAATTTGGAATGTACAATTTCAATTTGAAAAATAAAGATTTTGAAAAATAATCTAAAACAATGAACTGAAAAATTATTAGAAATAATTAAATTAAAATTTAATGAAAATCTAGTAAGGTAGCAGAGCTCATAACAAAATGTATAAAATAAAAATCTTTCTTAAATCGCAGCAGAAACCAGTTAGAGAATACTATTGATATAATGACACCAGACACAAAACAACAAACCCATAACATACTTAAGAATAATGTTTACAGTAAGTTTACAAAACTCTATATTAAAATACTTTATGGAGATACATAAAATAATTTGTAAACAAAATGAATAAGATGCCATGTTCCTGGATGAGAAGATGAAATGTTGAATGGATATTGATTATTTCTAAATTTAGTAATAAGCTGCATACAATTTAAACCACATCCCACTGAGTTTCTCTTGAGAGTGCATGGTGGGGGGCACTACCGGATTCCATGAATCAAAATGTTTTCTGGATGAACAAACAGATAAAATTATTCAGGACATATTTGGACGGGGAGGGGAAGCAGCAAAGACTGGTTTACTTGACCATGTATTAAAATGCATGAAGGGGCACCTGGGTGGTTCAGTCAACTCAGGTTCAACTGAGTTGGCCTCCTTCAACTCAGGTCATGATCCTAGGGTTCTGGGATCAAGGCCCACTTCGGGCTCTCTGCTTGAAGGGAAGCCTGATTCTCCCTCTCCTGCTCCCCCTGCTGTGTTCCCTCTCTCTCTCTGTTTCTCTCTGTCAAATAAATAAATAAAATCTTTAAAAAAAAAAAGTTAAAAAAATGCATGAAGGATATTATCATTAAAACAGTAAGCTATGTCTCAGTCAGCACAGACCAGCTTCCATTGTAGTAACAAACAATCCCCAAATAGGAGTGTCTTAGAAACAAGAATTTATATCTTTCTGAGGCACGTCCATTAGAGGTTGTCTGGGGTTTCAGCTCCTCCTCTCCTTTCCCCAGCTGATGGAATCAGTGATGGAGAAGAACAGAGCTCTGGAATGCTTCCCCCTGGCAAGTGAAGTTTCCAGCCCAAAAAAGAGCTGCCTCATGTCTCCTCATATTTCATTGGCCAGAGCAAGTCAAATGAATCCAATCACACCTCAGAAGTATGGCTGCCAGGTAAGACAATTGAGTCACATTCCTGGAAGCCAGCAAGCCAGAAATATTGGTGGAAAGCATTAGTAACTACTACGGATAATTGCAAAAAAAAAAAAAAAAAAAAAAGAAGAAGCAGCTAACCCACAAACAAACTCTATTAAGTAGAAGAATACTATATGTGATGGTACCATGTCAGGGAAAGAGAATAGAATTAGGTAATAAAAACCACTGGGAAAACTGGTTGCATATTTGAGGTAAAAAAATGTTAGTTGTTTTTTGTTTGTTTGTTTGTTTTTACTAGACTTATAAATAAACTTCAGATGCTAAATAGCCAAAAGAATCCTTAAAAAGATAAAAGATACTATATACATATATTTATATATATATATATACACACATATATATCACATATATATATAGTTTTTCTATCTCTATCTTTATATCTCAATCTTTGATATGTTAATCCTATTTATATGATTAACATGAAAACCTCTTTGTACATGAGTGTATATACATATACGAATCATATTTATATATAATTAAGATTTTTAAAAATGACTGACCTTAAAAGCAGTAGGATAAAATCCAAAAGAAAAAGAAAGGATTTGACCAAATATATTAAAATGTCTTCCTGTAAACACACATAAATACATGCATATATACATATACCTAAAAAATCAAACAGTAGACTGGGGGGAATATTTATAACAAATATGCTAATCTTAATTTGAAGGCTAGTATAATCTAAAGAGTTTTTACAAAAGAAAAACAGAAAAAATTCCCCCAAAGAGGAATGAATGAAGGACATGAACAGATAATTCACACAAGAAAAATGTACAAGTAACAAATCATATTTAAATATTCAAACTCACTAACAAATACAAACTTTAAACAAGATATTATTCTTTTGCTTATAAAAGCAGCAATTTGGGGGGAAGCCTGGCTGGCTTAGTGGGTTAAGCCTCTGTCTTCAGCTCAGGTCATGAACTCAAGGTCCTGGGATCCAGCCCCACATTGGGCTCTCTGCTCAACAGGGAGTCTGCTTCCCCGTCTCTCTCTGCCTGCCTCTCTGCCTACTTGTGATCTCTCTTTCTCTCTGTCAAATAAATAAATAAAATCTTTAGGAAAAAAAACAGAAATTTTTTAAAATTTCCATTTTTGATGACAATTCAGAGAAACTGGTCTTCATATTCCTTCCTGATAGAAGTATAATCAATAGTTGTTTTTCTGAAATAAATTTAATAATAATTGTCAAGGATCATAATAATTCTCATAACCATTGAGTCAGCCATTACTCCATTATGAAGTGTAATTCTAGAAAAATCATCATCCATATGCAAAGAAAACTTACATGTAAGTTATGCTATCACATAACAATTGCAAAAAAGGAAAACAAAAAAACCTGGGGAAAAAAATATGTCCAACTATAGCATATTTATTAAGTAAAGGTTAGCACATCCATAGTGTAGTATATCATCATGCCCTGAACTAGCACTGCTTATAAATATGTTTAAAGACACAGATAAAGGGCAGCTGGATGGCCCAGTCTGTTGAGCAACTGACTCTTGGTTTCAGCTCAAGTTGTGATCTCAGGGTTGTGAGATCAAGTTGAATGACAGGCTCCATGCTGAGCACGGAGTCTGCTTGAGTTTCTCTCTCCCTCTCCTTGCCCCTCTCACTTGTGTCCTCTCTCTCAAATAAATAAATAAATCTTTAAAAATAAATAAATAAATAAAAAGATACAGGCAACACACATATCCTAGTGTTAATTAAAAAAAAAAAAAAAATGAGGGCTGCCTGGGTGTCTCAGTGGGTTGGGCCTCTGCCTTCAGCTCAGGTCATGATCTTGGGGTCCTAGGATCAGACCCCACATCGGGCTCTCTGCTTGGTGGGGAGCCTGCTTCCCCCTCTCTCTCTGCCTGCTGCTCTGCCTACTTATGACCCCTCTCTGTCAAATAAATAAATAAAACTTTAAAAAAAAAACCAGTGAATCATGAATTCAACTTCAGAAAAATGTAAGGGAGGAGTCCATATGGCATTAAATAAAAAAGGTCTATCAGAATATCCTTTGTGGCTATCTCTGGATTATAGGAAATTTTTGTCTTTTTCTCTTTCTTTGTCCTTTTTTTTTTCTGTAATAGGCAAGAATTGCCAAGATGATCAGAAAAATACATTTTTAAGCAATGAGGGTATTAAAAAGATCTCTTTTTGTTTAGCTTAATGAGACTTTTTTTTTAAATATTTTATTTATTTATTTATTTGACAGACAGAGGTCACAAGTAGGCAAAGAAGCAGGCAGAGGGATAGGAGGAAGCAGGCTCCCCACTGAGCAGAGAGTCCGACAGGGGGCTCCATCCCAGGATCCCGGGATCATGACCCAAGCTGAAGGCAGAGGCTTTAACCCACTGAGCCACCCAGGTGCCCCTTAATGAGATTTTAAATATTTTTTTAAATGTTCTTAAATGTTTTCCCTTAACTGTGGTAATCCAAGATACAAAAATGTTTAAGGTGCAAGGAAGGTAATGATGTTGCCAAATGTTACCTTTCATCCCTTCCTGTACCTGCGGCAGACATCACAAATCAATCCCAGCACTCTTCTCCGCTAGGCTCAGAAGCTCAGCAGGCACAAACACTCTGTGGAGCCACTACCAGTCAATCAATTCAAATAATTTCTCGCTTCTAATGTTGAAAAGAACTCTGAAGTGCTCATCATGAGACAAGGATTCTCTTTCTAGATCTTACACCAACTCAATCCCGTTCATCCCTAATCTGAGCCTCAGAACCCATATGTGCCCAATGAAGATTACAGAAGACCAGCTCTGGAAAAATTAGACCACCTGTTCCATTTCTTAATATCACTATCAGGCTCGTCTACCCCCATAAATACCTGCCTTTTCCCAAGTGGCCTTGCAACATTATCATGATGTGTTTATGGACATTTCCTTGAGCTGCCTAATGTCCATGATGCTTAGTTAACATTCTCTCTTCCCTATGGATCTGGGTTTCTCAACAGTGGCACTGTTGACAGTTTGGACCTGATAATTCTTTATATGGGGGCCTGTCTTGTGCATCTGAGAATGCTTAGTGGCATTCTTGGTCTCCTCTACCCAGTCGATGCCAGGAATGTACCCCTACTCATGAAGATCAGAAATGTCCCCAGACATTGCCAAATATTCCCGGGGAGGGGAGATGGAGGGAAGGATGCAAAATGGTCCTAGTTGAGCCTGCACACTCTTGCAGATCCGTCTTCTGCGTAGGAAGAAATTCATTCCTTTGGATTCTGAGGTTTGCTGAAGGTCATTCCCTCAGTAGGATTGGGGATGGAAAAAGGAAGGGAGAATGCTTTCCATCTGTCATCCAGATCCCTCTTTGGAGACAAGACCCTGTCTCTGAGGTCTGGAGTAGAGATCTGGGGGTTGCAAACCATTGTACTCCACTCTGGCCACCGTGCACATAGCACAGTTGCCTGGAGGACCAAAGCCTTCCATGAAGGGTGTAAATCACCATTCTGGGCTGCCTGGGCACTTAGCATAATGGAGTGATTGACAGGTGGATATTTACACTCCACTGACTAAATGGGCAAATCAATCAGCCGGTGGCAGGGCAGAAAGAGGGCTGTGGGAGGAATGAACAGGCGGCAGGAGAATTGTGACCACTCCCCATGGGTACCACGGAAGGTTCTGGTAAGACTTCAAAGAGATTTGTGCTTCAAGGCATTTATAAGTCTCCCTTCCAGCTCCATGGCTCCCCCAGTGGTCATCTTTCATGGGCAAAACGGCCACTCCCCCATCTTCAGATGAGAAAACGGAGACCCAGTGAGGAAAAGAGATGAGACCAACCGCTGGTGACCAAGTCACCTTGCTGACTTACGTTCAAAAGGTTTAGTTCTCCAAACGAAACAAAGGGAAAGAAAAAAACACTCCCTATTTTTGTCAGAGCCATGATGATTTCTAACTTTCAGTCCATCATTTTGGGCTGAGGGGGATGTAACTCAATTAAAGACAGAAACATTAAAGGCACAGTAAAACCATCACATGTGCAAAATTTATAGGGGTATTGATTAACACCATCCGTAAAGTATTTACCTTAATCAATAGGAAAAGGTGATTTAAATGTTTAGGTGTCCCCTGTACTTCTGTCAGCCAAGCCTTCCTTAAAAGCATGCATTTTATGTGATACACCTCTCCGTTTCCTCAATGTGCACCCCTTCACCAAGTTCATTGCCAGAGTGGAAGCCCTGCCCTCTCACACCACCAAAGAGATGCCAAGGTGGAGTTTGGGGTTGCAAGATGGCTTTTTGGGAATCAGCACCTGGGAAGACAATAGGAGAAAACAGGATTGTGCACATGAAAGTCCAAAAATGCCATCAACAATGAGCACTGACCCTCAGTGGTATCAGGCCTGTGCACCCCTACCTCACCCAGGTGCCCACTGTACCAGGAAGGGCATGGTAGCTCTCTGTGGCTCAGCAGACTCTGAGGGAGCCAACAGCTGGAGACTGCCAGCCGACCCCGTTTCTCACAGCCAGGCAGCAAGCCCATCCCAGAAAGCAGCCTGAGTGGCAGTGCCTCACAACCCGACCAGGGGAGGCTACCTCCATGCATTCATATGTCAGAGTGCTGGGAATCCTTGTTCAGAAGAGATGGTGAGTCAGAGGCCATTTTAAACCAAGGTTGACTTGATTGTTCCTAAGACACTCCGAGTCCCACTGGGACTCTGCGGTGACATGATTGAGGTGTTGAGGTGTAGAATCTTCTAGACATTTCAGTATATTTGGAAAAGACATTTGTTCAGAAGGCAGCTAAGTCACCTGAATTCTAGCCCCAGATGGAATCTTCTTTCTGGGTAATCTTTTTGGGTTTTGGTCTTTATTTCTTTAAAAAAAAAAAAAAAAAAAGAAAGAAAGAAAGAAAAGAAGAAGTGTCATTCTAGAATAGTTTTTTTTTTTTTTTTAACTTTCCCAGTCACTAGAATGCCCTTGTGGGGCACTTATTAAGATCAGTTTCCAGGACCCTACCTGAAATATCGGGGGTAGTAGCCTAGGAATCGGACGTTTTCATCAGAGCTCCTGATGAGCCTTAGGATCCTGAAACTAGATTTCCCCAAAGCCAGATATCCAACAGCAGAATCCTTGGTAAAGTTTTAGGAGGTGGAGATTCTCCAGCCCTAGCCTGGAAGATTGTGATCATATTTGGCATTTAAATGTGAAGAGTAATAAAGATCATCAATACAATAGACCCATTACATTGAATGGCCCTCGTCCTTGACCCTCCTTTTACCCCTGTGCTTCTCCTGTGACTTGGAGTTCCTCCCCAAAAGGCAGAGTGCAAGGTTCTGAGAGAGTCTCCTCCTGGGACTTTTTTGGCCACCAGAAAGAAAAGGGAACAGTGATTCTCTACCAATTCCTGTGTTTGGCCTCCAGGATTTCCTACCTACTCACTTGCTTTCCTGCTATGGCCACCAGAAGTCTGTGCCTGGCCCAGAAGGATGAGAGACACTTGAAGCAGATCTGCCCAGCTCAGGTGTACCAGCCGAGCTCAGCTAGAGCTGGGTGCCAGCTGATCTGCAGATATAGGAGTGCGCCAGCCCAGATCAGCCAACTCCAGCTGGTCCCCTTGACTTATGAGAAAGAAACTCACCATGAGTCACTAACATTGTATGATTGTCATACGGCATGGCTTTGGACCCAATTCATTGATACAGTCAACAAAATAATAGCTAACAGTCACTGAGCTCTTACTAATTGGCAGCTACTGTTTTAATTGTTCTGTATGGATTAGTCATTTAATCTGAAAAGCATCCAGGAGATGTGGCGACTATTAGTCTCCCCATTTTACAGATGGGGGAACTCAGGCTCAGAGAACCGAAATAATTTACTCAAGATCCCACAGCCAGTTGGAGAGCTGCAGGAATCTCAGCCGACCTGGGATCGGGGGGTGGGGGACGGGCTACTGAGGGGTCATTGGTAGGGCTGAGAAGCAGGAAATGAAGGAAGAGAGAACGTCAGGAAATATTTTATTATACTATGGGTCTGAGTCCAGAGAAGAAGAAGAATGATTGCCATGATTATAATTATACCACATTCTTGGGCAAAAAGAAAGATGAAGAAAGTCAAAGGTCGATGGTCACGGTGGACAGCAGACATACCGCATTTCCCTTTTCTCAGATACAGATGATGAGAAGGGCAGGTGGGTGTAGATCAGCCAGGCCCAAATGGATAGGAGCCCTCTTACGGACAGAAGCCCCTCTCTGTACGTGGGAGTCAACCCCCCTACTCACAATGTATTGAGTTCCTCTGGGCTCAGGGCTTATAGAAAGCAAGTCTTTTGCTAAATTCCAAGGGAGTTAAATCAATCCAGTTTCTTTCCAAAATATCTCACAGGTACCCGTTAAGTAGGATAAGTCAAGTAACAGAGTCCTTTGCAAAGTGTGTGCTCTCTGAATCTGGAACAATACATCTACTCTACCCCCGGGGGGACGTGGGAATCTCATATGTTCTTGATAGTGTCCCCTTTTTCGGTCCCCTCTCTTGGCTAGCTTCAGGGACTTTCCCAGAGCCTTTCCTTGGGCCTAGATACTAGTTGGGCGGGGGTGGGGGGGGGCCTCACACTGCCCAAGGCTGATGACAGCCTGCCTGGTGCATCCTGGCCTCTGCCTCTCAGCCCCACCTCCCTGGAAGCTGGTACTCTGGGCCTGGCCTGGCCTCCTCCTCTTGCTGCCGGCAAGCCCTATGATGGTCAGGCCCCAGCACAGTGCTCTATTCTACAGAGAGGCAGTACTCTCTAGAGAGTAGGAGCCTGGACCCAGGACCCATACCGGGTGGATTTCCATCTTAGCTCTGTTGTGTGCTGCCCTTGGGCAAGTTCCTTCACCTCTCTGTGCCTCCATCTCCCTATCTATAGGGTGGGGCTCATGACAGGGTCACGCCATAAAGATTGGGTTACTTCATGCAGGGTGTTTAGAACAGTACTTGGCACAAGGTAGGGTCTATGTACCTATTAGCTTTCTTTGCTTGGTCAACCCCATTCTCTCCCCTACTTCCTTTCCTCCACCTGGGAAAATATGCCCGGAGAGATAGGATAGGCTCTATACGACATTGGAAAAGGAAACTCAGCAGGTGGACAGACAGACCCCATCAAGGGTTAGGCCAGGGGGATGGGATGACAAAGGCGACACCCCCAGCCCACCCCACCAGAGCCATGACCAGAGAGGGATTTCGAAATTGCCTATCCTTAGATCCCAAGGTCAGCACCTCTCACTCCCCATGCCCGCCTCTCGGTGGTTTCCCTTGGCCCCTCAACCAGAGGCCCCCATCACCCCTAGGTCTCCTTCCTCCTGCCTCCTGCCTCTCTGGCTTCGCCTCAGAGTTGCTGGATCTCCTCTCTCTTTAAATCTATTCTCTCTATTTGAAATGCGCCTTTAATGTAAGCCACATCAAATCCTTTTGGGAAGTAGGAAGCATAGACATCATAAATAAACACATTTGGATTAACTGGGGAGCAGGCCAGGGAGAAGACAGAATTATAGAATATTTTTTAAGTGGATTCAGTTTTATTACTCTCAAGTATTTACAGTGACTTGCCGGGCGCTGCCATTTCAATGAATCTAACTGCTGACAAATTATTTCTAAGTTGAGGTCCTGCTGGGAACGCTTTGTTGACTGAATCAGAGGACAAGCTCCCATACTTACTGTAGGCCAGCGGTTGTACTAATTACAAAGGAACCCTTCCTATTCACTGTAAGTAGGTTGAAGCTGGACCTGCCTCTCTCCCAGTCCTGTTCACACAGAGCACCCCTTAGGGAACCCTGACTTCATGGGCTCAGCCAAGGCCCTGCTCAGCCAGGACAGTTCTGAACTCAGATTCGGCCATCTGTGGCTGCGGTCAGTGCCTTTCAATGGTGCCCTTGGCTCATTTCCTTTTTTTCTGAGCGTCTCCCACCAAAGCAGGATGAGAGATGGTGGGGAAGTAGAGAGACTGCCACCACGTTTCTACGACATGGCTCACCCCTCTTCATTCACCAACAGCAAGGGACTGACCTCACCAATCACAGTAAGCTCCTAGGCACTGGGGATCCAGCACTAACCAAAACAGACCAGACAGGGTACGGGTACAAGCAAGTATACGATAAGATGATCTCTGAGGGGAGTGAATGCTATAGTGCAAAGGAAATAGGGCAACAGCTTAAAACAGGGAGACAGGGGAGGCTCCTGGCCACATCGGGGATGAGGACAGTGACCCAGACACGGATGGTGGGCTGAAGGAGATAGGAAGAAGTAATAAAGCTGAACTAGTACGGACGTAGTATTTGCTGCATTTGATGATGGCTTGGATGAGAGCCAGGAGTAAGAGGGATGAAGGCTGACTCTTGAGTTTTAATCCTGGGGGCACCTGGGTGGCTCAGTCAATAAGTTTCTCTCTTGGGCTCAGGTCATGATCCCAGGGTCCTGGGATCGAGCCCCTTATTGGGCTCCCAGCTCAGCAGGGGGCCTGCTTCTCCCTCTCCCTCTCCCTCTGCCACTCCCCTTGTTGTGCACTCTCTTTCTCTGTCAAATAAGTAAATCTTTTAAAAATTAAAATAACGAAGTTTTCATCCTGCATGCATGTACGTTCGATACGGCCATTGATCAAGTCAGGCAAGGAGGAAGAGGAACAAGTTTAAAGAGATGTTGGAGGCTGAACCATCTCCCGCCTCCCAGATTCACATTATTTAAAGTCCCAACTTAACCCTCAGTACCCCAGAATGTGACTTTGTTTGGAGACAGGATCTTCACACAAGTCATCAGGTTAAAGTGCACTCATAGAGAGTGTCCGAATCCACAGTGCCTGGTGTCTTTAATGAAAGAGGAGATTAGGACACAGACGTGTACAGAGAAGGATGACCATGAAAACACACAGAGAGAAGAGGTCCATCTATCAGCCAAGGAGAGAGGCTTCAGAAAAAAGCAACCCTGTGGACCAACCTTGATCTCAGACATCTAGCCCCTTGGACTGTGAGAAGATAACTACTATAGGTTAAACCACTTTGTTACAGGGACCCTAGCAAAATCATACAAGGGACACTCAAGGTGCCTGACACAGGGGCGCAATTCCAGAGGATGAGATGAACCCGTCGCGTGTCCGTCCCAGGAACGTGAGGCTAGGACCCAGGCTGCTGGGATAGAGCTACACGTGCACAGCCAAGAGGAGGAAGGTCGGGCACACTCCAGCAAATCCTGGATGTACAGAGATGTGCGCAGAGGCAGCCGCCGAGATGCGCTCTGTGGGAGGAAGGAAGGATGGAGAAGTTGCCCAGAGAGCCATAGACATACAATGCATGGAACCTCCAGGGGACAGCACTGCCTTGCTTTAGGACCATTTCCGGTTCTGTGCAGTGTGAGTCCTGAGCCACAGAGGTCCAGTTCTCCCTCCCCAGCACCCCTTTATGTCCCATGGTAACTTGGGGGACTTAACATCCCTTCCTTGTCATCAAGCCCTTTGCTGCACAGTTGGCAGTGACCTCCCACTCTGAGTGGGCTGTGCCTCCCTGCCCTTGACTCTGGACTCGGTCCTGAGACTTATCTGGGGGATGTTAGCTTGCAGTAGAAGCCTTAGAAAGCCCTTGAGCGTTTCCATGTGTGCTGGTGTTCTGCAGCTCTCCCGGTGGCAGGAGAGGCACGCGGAGCACAGCTGAACACCCCCTACGCTGCCCAGCCCAGACCATTCTCCATCAGCTGTCCTGCAGCCGCCCCTAGGGCCAGAAGCACTATGTTGCTGAACCTCACATCATCAACCTACAGACTTGTCAAACAAAACTGTGCTCCTTCTTCCAACGAACTGGTGTTTTAGGTGGTTCGTGAAGCAGCATTGTTCTGGGGACAATGACCTGTCCATGTTCCTTAAGATGCACTCAGAGCCTTTGGGTTAATGGCATTTTTTTTTTTTTTTGCTAGAATTAAGGAAATCAAGCCATGTCTGCCTACATCAATAAGGACCCTATGGAAAGGAGGCCATCCATACTTCCCCGCACGCAGGTGTCTGCAGACAGGGCAACAGCTCTGGAATGTTCTCACTTGCCTGTTATGCCTCAGATTGGAGAGGGGGAAAAAGCACGGAGTCTGGAGCGGGAAGAGCCTTCTAATCACAGCCCTTGAGGGAAAAGAAATATTTAAATATTTTATCAACTTTCTCTTCTCTCTCATCATTTAAACAACAATAAATGTAACATACCAATTTACATTACGATCCTTTTATTACATTACAATCAAATGCCAAGTGATTAAAGATTTAGGAAGAGATGTTCTTAGGAAGGCAATCATGAGGGTTAATGGGCCGGGGTGGAAAGACTGCGAGGGGAGGGGAGCCTCAGTGAAGAGACCCCATCAACAAAAAGGGGTGTCATGGAGACCATGAAACTTGAAGTGATTAAATGAATAAAAGGGGGGTGCCTGGGTGGCTCAGTAGGTTAAAGCCTCTGCCTTCAGCTCAGATCGTGATCCTGGGATCCTGAGATCAAGCCCAGCATTGGAGTCTCTGCTCAGCGGGGAACCTGCCTCCTTCTCTCTCTTCCTGCCTCTCTGCCTACTTGCGATCTCTGTCTGTCAAATAAATAAAATTATTAAAGAAAAAAAATAAATGAGTAGAAGGCAATAGCGTAGCCCCAAAGAAGGTACAGAGACTGTGGAGCTGGGTTGTGAGTCCTGGCCTCGCCTCAAGTTCACCTAATAATGCCAAGCCTCAGTTTCCCAGTCTCTAAAATGGGCATGATACCTAGTATATGGTATTTTGGGGAAGGCTCTTATGATATCCCAGAAGTTAAGCATCTCATGTGCTAGTTGTTCTGCTATTGCTGTTGCTAATCATGTTCTAATTATTATTTTCTTTAGCAATGTCTCAAATTCTTGAAATCCCCAGAAGTGTTCTAGGGCTATTTGCTTTTAACTAAGATGGAATCTGGGATGGTCACTCCAGACTCATGCCTAATCTAACAGGCCATTTATCATTGTGCCTTGTGGGAAACCATCCTGCAACACTTTGACTGGTCCTTGGAAAACTGTGACCAAAGTCCCATGGACTTGGAACCATCAAGTCCCAGAGAGGACCCGAGGCCCAGCCCTATCCACTCATTGCTCAAGGGTGTATGTACAAGCTGCCATCTCAACGTCTTATAAAATGAGGGTAAACTCACCCACCCATAGCAGCAGCGAAGATCAAATGGGGTAATGCATGAAGGGGTATTGAAATCAAATTTAAAAAGAGAGAGAGGGAAATAAACAATACAAGACTCTCAATGATAGAGAACAGACTAAATAATGTGGTTTGACCTTGTCCAGAAGGGCATGACAGCTACGTGGTGGGTGTCGTCATCACCCCCTTCTGACAGATGGAGAAACCAGAGCCCTAAAAAGAAACTAGTCGTTGGGATCCCACTGGCGCAGGTGGGGCTTGAGCCAGTGTTGTCTGAGTCCAGGGTCTGTGCTCTCGACCCCCAGGCAGTGCAGCCTCCTGGAAAAGAGATCCTTTGCCTTTGCTACTGGTAAATTAGGAAAAGCAGTGAGTTCATGGGACAGGAACAAGCATACAAATTTTGGCTGTCCCTAATCAGATGTATGTCTTAGATTGCTTTTAACACTCCGTTTGCCCCTTTATAAACTAGGGTGTGCTCATTCCTGTTTGGCTCTCCTCCAAGGGTCATTACAGGAGCCCCAAAAGAGACCAGGCATTTGAAGGTATTTTGCAAGCTGAAGAATGCCAGGTGAATAGAAGAGAATGTGAGTCCAGTGTGATGCCCAAGACTGAGGTTGAATGGCCATCCTGGATAAAAGTGATGTATGTGTAGCTGGTAACTGTAATTGCTTCCACACAACTAAGAAGCAGATAGCATTGGTTTCCAAGTTTAAAGTCACACTCACCAAGCATTGCCCAGCTACGTCCCACCAGGCTGCCCCCCAGCTCCCCAACTGGAGTTGTTTGACAAGACTGATTTCCTTGGAGTGACTCTGAAGGTCGGATATTGTATTTTTCACTTGCAAAAGACAAATCTAGAAGGAGAATGGGCTTCAGGCATGGTATGACTCAGGCTCAAACAGTATCAGCAGGATCCATCTCTTGATTCTGTTCCCCAGGGGTCAGTTCTGTCCTCAGACATGACTGGCCATTCAAGCTCCTATATTCCCCCTACCAGTTCATAGGAAAAGAGATTTCTTCTCTGAGAGCTCAAACATAAGTCCCCGTTTTGAGTCAATTTGGTTCTGGCTGGAGCCCTTTGAGTCATGCCCCCATCCCTAAACCAAATAACTTGGCAAGAGGGATCCAAAAAGCAGATTGGCTTGGCTTTGGTCACAGCCTCCTTCCCTAAAATGGGAAACCCATGAACCAAAAGTAGAGGAGGGTGAGTCTCCCTAGAACCAAATCTGAGTGCTTTTGCCTCAAGAAAAAGTTATCGGAGACAAACAAAAGAAAATTTACAAAAGATACACCTCTAAATCCCTCCTCATTGGCCACTGTAGGCAGGTGATGGAAGCCTACAGAAGCAGCACACCAGCCCCTGACCAAGATCTCCCTGGGCCAGCAGAGACCCTGTTCCGGCAGGTGAGAGCTCTCCCCTGGGAAGGGCAGAGCAGAACCTGCCAAACCCAGGGGGAGGGCTCCAGCCACTCACAACAGCCTGCTAGTAGCAGTGGGACCGAAGAGGGCCCCAGGGCCGCATAGTCACTAGAGGGGCAGACACATTTCCTGGCCTCTCTGAAAGGTAGCATTGAGCAGGAGAAACAGAGTCTGTTTTTCCTTATTGCTCTGTCACTGTAATCCAGAAGCAAACACACCCTCAGATGCCCTCTTGGTATCTTCTCAAAGCCACTATCAGTCACTTTATCTCCTCTTTGGGATTTCCTGTTTCTTTTGCTGGAGAATGTGTGTGTGTGTGTGTGTGTGTGTGTGTGTAAGTGCATTTTCCCTTGAGACATCATGACTACTCAGCTGCATTTTTCAAAGTAAAAGATGTCCGAGCTCCTGGGTCCACAAGATGGTATGGTGTGGCATACACACATGATTTTTTTTTAATGTTAGTATTTTGTGTCTATTTAAAAATGGACCATCTACTGCTGTGAGAAGAGCTGGTATTTCCTGAGTGCCTCCCAACAACTTCCCAACAGCTCTATACAGACTGTCCTCTCATTAGCCTCATTTTATACAGGAGAAACAGAGGAACAGAGAAGTTAAGTAACTTGCCCCAGGTCACACAATTATTAAACAGTAGCGCTAAGACACCAACCCAGGCAGTCTGGCTCCAGAGCTAAGCTCTTAACTAGTGCATGAAACCTGAGATTTCACAGACATCATGTTAGTATATCTAGTACCCTATTATAGCTTCATTAAAATATCAGAAGTCAGTTTAGAGGAAATATTATATGAACAATGAGAGATGTGTGTGGGAACATGTTGAAACTTTTCTGTGTGATGAACAGTATTTGGGAAACCCTGCAACACTGCATAACTTGGTATTGAGCTTAAACCCATGGACCCCTAGGGAGTGCACCAGTGGCCTTTAAGGGAGCCCCTGAACGCTTGAAATCATGCATAATTTTGTATGAATATGCGTATTTTTAGGAAGAGAGAGTACATATATTGTCTTCTTCTTACCTTAAAGGCGGTTCAGACCGGAGCTGCTGCTAATGTAAATTACGCTTCAGGAAATTTAGAAAAGATGCTCCTTGTGGGGTTAATGAGTTAGAAAAAGGTGCCACTTCCTCCAGGAAAGCATGAGATTTCTGGGCAGAAATTGCCTGGTCATTACCATGGATCACCTGTTGACTAATATTGGATTAAGAAGTACTTCTGAAAGTGAAGGTAGTGGGGCAGGGGGTGGGGGTGGTTCGTAAGGGAACATGAAGGCACTTGGACAGCAGGGGACTTTGTCAGAGACTGGAGACTTGGTCTGCAAAGGGGCCCAGGGCTGACGGGTGTGGCATTTGGGGTTGGGTCTCAATGCTACTGTGTCACCTTTGGGGAGTCCCCTTTCCAGACTGAGCTGTGGTCCACATGAGGGTCTCTAAATCAAGGACAGCATCTGCTACCTCTCCTGCCAACTTGGAGGAGTGTTGTTAGGATTTCATGAGATCAGATCATTGAAGGAGACAGGATGTTCTAGAGCTCTCAAGGGATTGCATCAGTCAATCTGATCTGGAAATCCAGGTACATTCCAGAAGCTCTAATCAATGGAATTAATGCCAAAATGTTAATACAAAGGTGGCAGAGAGCTGAAGAGGCAAACAGGGGAGGTGAAGCGCTCACAGGTGTCAGTAACAGGGCAGAAAGGACCCTGGTGGGGTTGCCAGAGCCTGGGGGATGGGGTCAGCAGCTGCCCAGGCCAGAACTGGAGCCAGAGACCTGATAGTCACCCAAAGCAGGACTGAGGGAGGGAGGGGAGAGAACCTGGCTTCTCTCCTCTTATCCCTTAGTCTCCACCAATATCACCATTGGCTCACCAGAAGCCTGTTGGAAGAGGAGACTGGGAAATGTAGTTTTCAGGGGAAGGACAGGAAATGGAGCAGGTCAATGGCTAGCATGCCCTGCTTAAACTTCTTCAGCCAGGACTATGTTTTTAGCTGTGCAACTCCACATGGAACTGAATTTCTAATGGTTGAAGTTGATGATACCAAGCAACTGATTAGACTAAGCCTTGCAGAAACAAGTTGTTCTTTGAACAAACACTGGCTGAAGGCTCACAGTATATAAGACACAGCCCTAAGCTCTGAGAGCTACACATGCTTACAGGATTATAGTAGGCAATCTACTAATCTACTACAAGATGACTTCCCAATGATCCCCATCTCTTTGTATTTGTGTCCTTGTGTAATATCTTCCTTTTCAGTTTGGGCTGGACTGATAACTTGCTTATAACAAATAGAATATGCAAAAGTGATGAGGTATTGCTTGAGATTAGGTCATAAAAGACCTAATCTCCATCTTTCACACACTCTCTTATTCTTCTCGCTTGCTCTGATGAAGCAAGACCCATGCTGTGCCCTGCTCTGGGGAAAAACCATGTGGCCAGGAATCAAGGTCACCTCCACCTAACAGTCTACAAGGAACTGAATCCTGTCAACACCAAGTCAAAGATCTAGATTCTTCCCCGGGCAAGCCTCCAGGTGTCAGTAGCTCCAGCCAACATCTTGATTTGCAATCTCTGAGAGACTTTTGGTGAAAGAGCCCTGTTTGGTTGTACAAGATTCCCAACCCACTGAGATATTTGATGCGTATTTCTTAAAGATGCTAAGTTTGGGGTGATTTGTTACGCAGCAACTAATAACAAATACACAGGATGCTTCACTTTATAGTTTATATAGCCTTTTAATAGGTATTCTCATTTGTACCTACCATAGATCTTGCACAATTCACATTTCTCCCATAAAGGGATGAGCCTCAGAGAAGTTAGCTGATGTTTCAGGGAGGTTAGGTCACAGACCAGGAAGTAGTGAGCCAGAAGACAAATCCAACTGTGTCTGACCCACCAGAAGCAAATGCTCTTTCCATGAAACAATATTACCTTGAAATGCTCCTGGGACAGTGCTTGACCTGACAGCTTGGGCATACAGAAGACAAAAATGAGCCATCAAAAAAGGTTTTTCGAAAAATGCTGATATATCAGAAATGCATTGAGTACTGGGAAAATTCAATGGGGAAGGATAGCTTTCTCAGTGAATGGTATGGGAACCAGGGGATATCCATAGGCAAGAGGAGGAAGTGCTACCATTTCCTTAGATCGTACAAAAAGTTAAATTCTTTTAAGTAAACTTAAAAGTTAACTCAACATGGATCACAGACCTAAATATTAGCACTAAGTCTATAAAGCTCTTAGAAGAACTCATGAGAGCTCTTCTCCGTGACCTTGGGTTACACAGTGGGTTCCTAGAGAAGATATGAAAATCACAAGCAGCAAAAACAACAAAATAGGTAAATCAAACCCACCAAAATTAAAAGCTTTTGTGTTGTCAATATTACCATCAAGAAAGCATAAGGACAAATCAAAAGAATGGCAGCATATTGGCAAATCAAACATCTGGTAAGGGACTAGCATCCATAATATATAAAGAATTCTTGCAAGTCCCATCTAAACTTAATTAGTGGTGATGGTTGCACTGTGAATATATGAAAAACACTGATTTTTATGCTTCAAAGGGGCAAGTTTTATGGTGGAAGAATCATATCTCAACAAAGCTATTTTTTTAACAACTGATTTTTTAAAGATTTTATTTATTTGTTTATTAGAGAGAGAGAGAGCACACATGAGAGAGAGTGAGAGCAAAAGAGAGAGAAGAAGAGAGAAAGCAAGCAGGAACAGAAGTAGAGGGAGAAGCAGACTCCCTGCTGAGCAGAAAGCCCCATGTAGGGCTTTATCCCAGGACCCCAGATCATGACCTGAGCCAAAAGCAGATGGTTAACCAACTGAGCCACCTGGACGCCCCTCAGAGAAACTAATTTTTTTTGATTCATTGAAAGACCCATACATTGAAAAGTAGTTATGCTGATAAATTGTATATGTATTTTCCCAAAAGAAAAAAAATGCATTGAGAAATATTAGGAGAAAACTTACCCCCTCTAAGAAGTGAAGCTCGAGTCCTTTTGCCTTGAGTTTGGGCTGGATTTAGTGACTCCTTTCCAAAGAACAGAGTAGGAAAAAGAATAAGTATCAATTTCCCGTGGAGAAACCTGAGAGGTACCACCTTCACCAAGTGGTAACGGTTAATATCACTGGTGAAAAATAATGTTGATGCTATATCTCCCCGATATCACGTGATGAGAAGAGTATCTCACCTCTGTGATAGTCTTCACCAAGACCCAGAACCCCAAACTAATCATGGGAAAATATCAGATCATTTTAAAGTGAGGAACATTCTACAAACTTCCTGACCACTGTTCCTCAAAACGGTCAAGGTCATACGAAACAAGGAAAGTCTAAGGCTTTGTCTGAGACCACAGGAAGCTACAGAGTCATAACAACTGTGACCTGTACTGGTGGCAAATGGCAATGTTCTGATAAAATCTGGAGTTTGGCTAGTTGGGATGTACCAATAGTGGCTTCTGAGTTGTGACCAATATTCCACTGTTGGGTCTGATGCTACCATAAGAGGAAGCTGGATGAAGGGTCGACTAGAACCGTCTATATTTTCTTGCAACTTTTCTAGAAATCTAAAAGTATTCCCAAATCAAAAGGTTTTAAAATGGGGGGAGACCATAGCTTTATGAAACATCTCCACACTTAACCATTCTACTTTTAATAACAAACAAGGTGGGGTAAGCAGTCCTATTTTTGGACCTCAGGAGCACTGGGTGGGTTAATTTTGTCCTTAGTTGACCATACGTTGGAATTATTGGTCTGGACAAGACTCACCTGGTTGTGTTTATTTGGTTACCTGATTCCTCCCATTAACTCCCATTTCCCTCTTTGCATGCCCTTCTACCATATATCTTTGTTTTGTGTGTGTGTATACATATGTAATTAACATAAATGGCATCACGTTACACATTTTTGTGAACATTACCCCATGCATCAAAACTCCAACCCCACCACTGTGTGAATACCTAGTCTGTTGCTTCCAACTGTGTCAGCATTCTCAATTTTCCCAGGAATGAGCCCCAGATTTTTTCTAAGTCTCTACCTCCAGAACATCTAAAGCAATGAATGTCCTTTTGATATCCTTTGCAATGACCTGTGTGGGAATTTCATGGGGCATAGACGGGGTCGCTATGACGGGGCCTTACCTTGTACGTATACTGAAGTTGACCAAATGCCGCCATATTGCTTTCAGAATGATCTCGTGGCATGCCAAGATGCTCTCTTTACCCACCCACCCATCCCCCAGTTCCCATCACCATGATGTTTTCAATGTTAGTACCACCATAGATCAAATTCTGGCCTTGAGGAGTGATGGGGATGATAATGGAAAACAGTATCCTAATATTTCCTAAGCTTCAGGAGCCCTTGTTGTGGACCACATACTGTTCTAAACTTTATGTTGGGGGGGTGTGGATTTAATTCTTGCAATAGTCTCTATAGTTAAATACTATCTTTAGTTCCATTTTACAGATGAGGAATGAAGGATCAGAGAGGTCAGGTGACTTGCCCAGGCTCACCCTAATATAACCATGGCTGGTTATATATATATATATATACCCTAATATAACCATGGTGGTGCATGGCTCAAGACAGCCAACTGGTCAACCTTTCTTCTGCTTTTGCATCTCAGTCCTGAGAGCTTTTGTGTGTCCAATGTCCAAGCCAGCCTGCTCCCCTGCCTGGCCACATGGGCTTGAGGTCCCTGAGCAACATCGGTGTTCATTCTGAGGCTTAATTAAAACATGAACCACATTTGGAATAGTATCAGCAACTCAGTCCTTCCTGAATCCAACTTAGGCATCTTTTCAGCCCTAAAGGGGTCACATGCTAGGTGCTGGAGTGATCAGAAAGTTGTTCTGAGGTCCCCAAGATGAGTGTTTGCCGCCTTTTTCCCAACTCATGACGCTAAGAAACCAAGACCACAGGAAGACATTGTTGTGCAAATTCCAGGGGGAGGGAACACTGCCCACGCGGGCACCGTGGCCTCACGTGCCGATCAACAGTGCGAAATCATCACACAGCAGGCACGTCCAGCCAATTGGGCTTATCGGCTGACAAAGCGGGGCAGGAAGTCTTCTTTTCCTCCTGGTTGTTTTCCTGCCCCATGGAAGAAGTCAGTTCCCATTTTTTATCTCTGGGTTCCCACCAAGCCATCTCCGTGGGGAAGGAGTTCTGACAGAAAGCAGTGTTAAGCTATCTCAGTCCCTGGAGCCCAGGGTCAGGCCAGACTGCCCTTGAGGCCAGGCACATAATCAGATTTAAAAAAAAAAAAAAAAAAAAATCAAACGCAAAAGTCCAAGAGCTTTTTGGCAACTAGGAAAAGACCAGTCAAGCCTGGCCCAGTCATACTCTCTTTCGTCTCTATCCCCCTCATCCTCCCTACAGATTTAAGAAACTTCCCACCAGGCTCCTTAAGTGTCTCTCCACCAGAGGCAGAAAGTGGGGGGGGGGGGCGGTTAGGGAGAGAATTAGCCCCAGTAGGGACAGTTTGAAATCTCAGTTTCCCAGCCCTCGACGGCAGCATTGAACTGATACTAATTGTACACTGCAAAATAGTGTCCTTATCAGCTGCATCTGCCTTTCCCCCTACTTTCTCCTACCAAGGAGATAAATTACTGGGCCAGATAAGGATCCAGCTTTCAGGGTGATCAAATGAACGCCAGGAGTCCTCAAGATAGGAACGGTTTGTGAAACCCCAGCTCCTGCCCACTTGAGTGAGCCAACTAAGAGGGTGCTGTCTGCCAAGAATGTAATGGCCACATGGATTGTTGGCCTTTCTACCACCAGCCCACCCCCAACCCCTGCTACATTACATGAGGGTAAGGGAATTTGCTTTTAAAGTATCTTTTGCAGTCCCTTCTAATAAATCACTCAGCAATTCCTGGTGCTTGTTGTGGCCGCGGTGTTGATCCATGCTGAAAGGGCGGGCTGGTTTCAGAGCTGGATTTTCCACCAGGCACGGCCCGAGCATGGTGGGTGAACCACAGATGCAGCAAAACAAAGATGGCGGCTTCCAAACCCAGGGGCGGGGCGGGGCGGGGCGGGGCGGGGCGGGGGGAGGGGCGGGGAGGGGGGTGCGCTGCCTCAGGGCTGGCACAGGCTCTCTCTGACCTTAGCCGGGATTTCATGGTAAACTTCTGGAATGGCCGCATGGATTCCCCAGGCCATGATTCACAGCCCGTCTTCTGGGGCTGAACATTCCAGTTAGCAAATCGTATTTAATGGTGTGGAACCTTCAAGGCCCCAAAAGCAAGATCTGTAAGAGACAGAAATCAGAGTTCTAAGAAAACTTGCTCCACCCCTGCGGGACAAAACAGGCTTTTTTTTTTTTTTTTTTTTTTTTTTTTTTGGTCTCTGTGTAGTACCACCAGCCTGTGTTTAGGGTAGGTCCACGTAAAATGTCTCAAGTGTTGGAGTATGTAATACTTCCCCTTTGGGGCACTACCCTCCGTGAGGTACTAGCTCCTGTCAGGTGGTGCTATTACAGTGATGTTTGCCTCAATGTCCTTCTTTTTTATTTCAGTCATCTACTCACTCTTCATTCAACCTTGTCCCTGGGGGTAAATATTCCCCCTTTCCCCTTGCCATGTGTCCCTGTCCGGATTAGTAGGCAGCTATCAAACCATGCCCCCCGCCCACACCCTACCCCACCCCAATCACCACTTAGCCAAACTACATACATATATATTTAGCTCTTTTAATCTTTTTTCTCATAAGGTTCTAATTTTACATTTTCCAGGGTATTTTGGATTTGGCAGAATAGCCCTCGTCTGTGAAGAGTAGAACTTAATTATCAAAAGCTGAACCGGAGTGAGCAATCCATCACCGAGTGACACATCCTTGCCTGTGTTCATTTGAAAAACATTTTTTTGTGGCTCTTGGAAGGGGGAGGTGGTGGAAAGCTGTCAGAACAGGAAGAAGAAAGAGAGAGAGAAAGAAAGAGAGAAGAAGGGAGGAAGGAGGAAGGAAGGAAAGAAGGAAGAGAGGAAGGAAGGAAGAAAGAAAGAAAGAAAGAGAAAAAAAATGAAGGAAGGAAGGAAGGAAGAAGGGGAAAAAAGGGGAAAAAAAGTTCATCCTGGCACACACCATCCCACAACATAACCACACAACGTATCAGACTATCACAATTTGCAGGATGAAGAATCAGGACTGTGCATTTGGCTCCCGTCTTGCCTTTCTTGTTTTTATTTTGTTTGCAACTGGATCTAAAATGTCTCCTAGCATGTGAAAGTTAGTCATGTAAAATGCCTCTTACAGTAAACATCATCTTTTTGACAAGGTTTGCATTATAATTAAGGCCCGTCTCAATAGTTACCCAACTGTCAAGTTCCACTGTTTTCCTTAAGAGGCAGGGTTTTTTAACAGCCAGATAAATGCTCTCCGGGGCCCAGCCCAGTGGCACAGTGACACCCAGTGGCCATGTCGGGTCATGGCCCCACAGTGGGGCCACACAGGGCTGGACCCGAGGAAAGGCCAGGCCCAGCGGGTTTCCAGGGGAGCCAAACTGGCATTCTCTTGCCCTCTGAATGCTGATGAGATTGGCCAAAAGGGAGCCAGTCTTGAAATGGGGAGAACTTGTCCTGTGTTGATTTAAATGAGATACAGCAAGGAAGAGTGCCTAGCCGAGGGCCTAACAACCACTGGTTCTTACCTACCGCCAGGCAGTTCCAAATTCCACGCCCAGAAACTTCTCTCAGCCTTGTTCACCCCTCACCCAGACCAGTGACGAAACCAGTTGGTCACCGGGGGTCTCCAGAAACCTTTAGACAATGGATTTAAATACTTCCTCTTGGGAGGGAAAGATGGCTTTGTCTGTCAATTGGTGTTGTAGACACTCATTTAAATAATCGACCGATAAAATAACCATCTTTGCGGTACAAGGAGCCTGTGGACTGTCACCCCATCATTGCTTAGTCGGGTGCCACTTTGATCCATGATATGACCTCACATTGCAACAGGGTGAGGTGGCCTGTCTCCCCTCTGCAGAGGGCAAGCTTCCCTATCGGTCCTGGCCCCGGGGGCTGATATTTTCCGGAAACAGGTATGTGTCACCTCCCTCCTCAAATCAATCCAGGTTCCTTCACATGCATCGAAATCACTTGGTCCAGAGTAGGTTTTGTTGTTATTTTATTTTTTTCTTTTTTGCTTGTTATATTTACTGAGCCTTTCCTTCTGCCACATGAAGTCCTGCTATTTCCCGCCAGAGGCTGTTCCACTCTGAGCCGATTGAGTCCCAGGGCCGCACCCTGAATGCCAGAGGCAGAAACGGAGATGGTGGGGGTTGGGGGGCAGCTCACGCCTAGGGGGTCCGATGCAACAAAATGCTAAGCCCCAGAGACCAACACGAGTGTTGGGGGCGAGGTACCTCTCAAATCCCAGAGCCTAAGTGCTCGTGAAAATTGCAGTGATAATGAGGAAAACATCTCCTGTTTTACTGAGCATTTACTTTCCGCCAGCTGCTTTTCATAAATTTTATGTATGTTAACTCACTTAATTCTCATGATACCATTACAAGGCGGTGCTATTGTCATCACTTTAGGAAGCTGAAGCACAGATTAGGAAACTGAGGCACAGAAAGGTTCATTCTTCAGCAGAAGGGTACGTTCTGACTAAAGAGCAGCATTGAGCTCCCAAGTTCACACCCTAGCTGCCTGAAGGTCACAGCACATTGCCTTTTATGCAGTCGGTCGATGAGATAAACATTTCTGTCCTAAATTAAACCTGTAAATCCTTACCCCGTAACTGACTGGCCCATCACCCCTTCCGCCCATTCTATGGATTTTCATGTAACAAGATGGGGAAATAGCCACTTTAAAGCTGGAGAGACTGGGAGCCAGGGTTGTGGACGCTGATGGCCCAGGAAACACAGGTGGCAGGAAGGGACTGGGACCTCACGTGGCTGATTCTCAGTGTGGTGTCCTTGACCCCATGTGCTTGCCAGGGTGGCACCCGGACTGCAGTAACTTCATTTACACAGCATATACCTAAATCTCTGTTCTCTGCTCTTGGAGGGTAGCATCGTGGGACCCTGGGGAACATTACAAGGTTACTCCTCTTTCCCTTTCTCTGGGTTTCATTGCTACCGCAAATGAGAAATAATTATCATGTTGAAGAACAGCACTGTGTTTGCCACAGGGGCCTCAGGGAAGCTGGGCAGGAGTGCTGGGTTTCATGATGAAGCTGGGAGGAAGTTCCACTTGGGGGCCAATGCAAGAGGGACCTGGAGATGGTGGCCTTCACTGCACAGGCATCTTCACTGCCCTCCACATCCTCATTACTGGCCTCCATGACGTGTCTGCTCCCTGGGGCCATCTCTTCTAATCCCACAGTCTACACAGCACTTTTCCTGCTGGTTTCCCTTCTCTCAGCCTCTCTCCCATTCTTTCTCTGGCCATGATGACATTCATCTATGCTACCTAGTGCTGCTCACTGAGACTTTCTCTTTCTGTAAGCATGTCTCACATCATTCTATCTTCCAAAGCCTTCGATGACTCCCCGCTGCTCACAAAATGAAGCCCAAGCTCCTAGACCCAATCCTAACTTCTCACTCCCTTCCACTTTCCCCCAAGCTCAAGCCAAACCAAACACAAACTGTCCTGCCCTTGAGTCTTTCCTCCTTCTGCAGGACTTTTGCACTGCCCAACCCCAGGAGGCCCATTTTCATCCGAGGTAATGTGACCAGCACCAAATGGAGTGGATCAGTGCACAGCCTACCCAGCTGTACCTGTCCACCTGGTCATCTGGATCATATACACCACCACGCCTGTTTCCCTCCGTCTGAAACAGGATTCCTCAATAGCAGAAGTATTGACATTTACAGCGAGATCATTCTGTGTTGTGGGGAAATGTCCTGCACATTATATAATGTTTAGCTGCATCTCTGACCCCCTCTCCTCCCAGCGGTGAAAACTGAAAATGTTTCCAACATTTTTGAGAATCCCATGGAAGGCAAAAATTATCTCTGGCTGAGAGCCTTTGCTCTAAAACCTACCCAAGTTTGAAGCTTTACCCCCAAAGCCACCTACTCCACACTACTGAGAGAGTGTACACCCTTGCCCGGGTGACCCCCAGAACTGTGCACCCTGCTCCACCCACTTTCTACTTCAAACTAGACACATGTCTCCTACCAGAATGTAATCTCCTCTGGAGCATGTTTTCCAACGGCATATCCCTCCAGGACTTACAGGCAATAGAGGGGAGGCAATCATTTATCACATAACGGATAGCAACAAACAAAAACCAGTCTGCCATGCAGCCTTCCCGGTAGGAAAGCGAGTTTCAAACATGCCTAGTGACGGCTGCCATGCCTATCACAGAAAAGTATGGCCTGTTGCTTGGTTAAAGGCAGCAGAAACCTAAAATTTTACCAGAAACTCCGACTTACATGTAACCACTCTGCTTCATACTAAAACAGAGCTTGTTTTAACAAATGGGTCCAGATTTAGTCCATTAACTTAAAATAAGCGAAAAACTCTAGGGTTTGGTGAAATCACACAATAAAATATCATTAAGCACTACAGCCTGTCAAGGCAGATGGCAGGTTTGAGTTGAAAGTCAGAAGACCGTCTGAAATGAAGCAAAACGCACAACGGATGGGAGGGGGGGGGGCAGCTGGCTTTCATCTGGGGGAAGGTCGTCAGAGGACTCTCCCGTCTGTGATGTAAATGAAGAACAGAGGTTCCAACAATTTAACTGTCATCGGCAGAAATGCTTCGACGGGCATGGCCACAAGCTCCGACCCTCGGCTCCAACTCACAGTTCTTGGCCTGCCTTATGAGAAGGAGCCATGGGGCAAGGAGATGAAAGAACCAGGTCAGGCCCCTAGAAGCCAGAAAGTTCTTGCCAGTGTGCCAGGCTGGGGGCAGATGGGCAGCTGGGGATCCCCAGGGGCAAGACAGGGACCACCTCCACCTCTGATGGCCCCAAAGTGGGCAGAGCTGAATGTCAGAGTGAGTGGACTCCATTCTGTTTCCTCGGGGTTTGGGAGCTGGGGGCAGCCTTAGGACCCTCCCCTTCTCTTCTTTCTCTATCTCTGTTTATCTCTCCAACTCATCTTCTTCTGTCCTGTCTGTGTCCCTACTGTAGTCTCTGTATGTGCATCTCTCTCTCTGTACAGCTGTGTATGTCTCTCTGTACCTCGGTCTCTCCTTCTCTGTGTCTATCCTTGTCTGTTTCTCTCCTTTTCTCTCTCTCCATCCCTCTGACTCTCTCTCTTCCTCTTCCCCGTCTCTCTTTCTGTCTCTTCTCTGTCATTCTTTGCTTCTTGTCTGCTGCTCTGTCTGTCCTCCTTTGTCTCCTGCTTTTGTTGCCTCTTTCTTCTTCCTGTCTCTCTTTCTCGCTCACACACCAAGACAGTCATCCTAAAATGAACTAGTTCCGGGGCGCCTGGGTGGCTCAGTGGGTTGAAGCCTCTGCCTTCGGCTCAGGTCATGATCCCGGGGTCCTGGGATCGAGCCCCGCATCGGGCTCTCTGCTCAGCAGGGAGCCTGCTTCCTCCTCTCTCTCTGTCTGCCTCTCTGCCTGCTTGTGATCTCTGTCTGTCAAATAAATAAATAAAATCTTTAAAAATAAAATAAAATAAAATAAAATGAACTAGTTCCCTTGAGGTTCCTCGCCATGCTCCTTGAGACGCCAGCAGCACAGCAGAATCAGAAATCCAGCTCAAGATGTGCAACATTGGGCTGTGACTGTTCTGTGCTCTGGCGTCTCACCACCTGACTCCTTGACTCTGCACATCTTTGTTTAACAGCCGAGTTTGTGCAGGGGGCGGGTTTAATGTCTTCCCTGCTAGGGTCCATCAAGGTTGTCAAGCATTGTCCTGATACTGACGTTCTGACGTTCCTCGCGGTGCACCTGCAGCAGACGGTGCCCATCGCTCTTACCCCCAAGCCCCACGTCACTCCTTCTGAACAAAGGGCTCCGGGGAACTCCAACCAAGATCAGAACAAACACAGAAGACACAAGAGACAGAATGGATGCGCCATCCCAGACCTAGACGGTAAAGAGCTCCAACTCATTCGGAAGTAGCCCAGCCACGCCATCATGCAATCATTAGGGCAGCAGCTACTGTGAACACTTGACCCCGGGCTCTGTGCTTTACTGTGGACTCAGGTAGCCTTCATGGTCTATTATTAGCCCCACTCCTCAAATTTGAAAACCGAGGCTCCGAGAGAAAAATATCACCTTCCCAAGTTCACCCAGATGGCACGTCCCCTGGCTGGGGCACAATCCTAGCACCAAATGGGACTGTCCTTCCTCCCATTTCAGGAAGAAGACTCTGACATTCATATCACATGCCCATCCCAGTGCGAAGCATAATCCCACAAACTCAGAATCCCATGAGGTATCTACCATGCCTACCACCTCACATCGAGCAGATGAGGAAACTAAAGCCCAGAGAGGTTAATTCACCTGCCCAAGGTCACACAGCCAGTTCAGCGGCAGAGCTAGGGTGATGGGCGGCAAGCAAATTAATAGATTCCAACTGGCATCTCTAAATTTATATTTCCGCCTCCGCTGAGGTCCCCACCGCTGCAAGTAATCCTGAAAATTCGTCATGAAGCTTTCAAAACAATTTATGCAAACAAACCTCAAGTGGGGCTATTTGTATTGGCAGCCTATCTCACTTAACCACCCACAACAAGGAACAGATGGCCAGAGCGTCGGACTTGCTTGCAAAGAAAACAGGAGGGGCAAGAGCATCGGAAGCCTCCTTCCTCCCCCCCATGCCTGCCCGCTTTGTGACGATTACAGGCTTGGGCTTGTTTATGCCTTTGATTCCGTTGTTATTTTATGTACTTGTGAAACCGACCCGGCATTTCATGAGACAAGTTTGTTCAAAGACCATTTGCCAACCATCTTCGGTTACCAGGAGCCTGGCTTTCAACACTGAACTTGGAGTCCTTTCCCGACTGAGCCTTCTGGAAAGGGGCACAGCAGGAAGTGGAAACAGCCTGCAGATGTTGGATTAGAGATCGGCAAAAACCATCCAGACAAATGGTTGGAGAGTCATATTTACCTGTCTTCCCCCCGCCGACCCTCCGCCTTTGTTTCAACTGGGTGTTTGCCCCTTGAGGTGGGGACGAGTCCTGGGCTGAGAGGGAGATCCTGGATTCAAATCTATCTTTTACCAGCTGTTCTGATATCAGATGAGTTGTCTAAACTCTCCGAGACTTCCGTGAGCTCACGAATGAGGTCATGAGTACCTCCTTAGCAGGCTGGCTGTGGTATTTGAATGGTATTTGGATAATGCATATATCTGAGTGATTTGTCCATTATTTGTTTTAACCCAGAATAGTCGGGTGGCTGTCTCCGTCATAGGCCAGTTAATCAACCAATAAATTTGGCAGGGCATGGGTCATTTTCAAGATGGGTCTGGAAAAGAGTTAAAGAGACTTAAGTCAGGGTCTCCATACAAAAGAAAAAAGTGTCTGGGACTGTGGCCAATGGTATTTTCCAAAGATTGCTATGACAGTACCTGCCATCCCAAATGCTCTTCTAGTGTGTCTTCAACACTCTTCCCACTGAGAGGTGAGAAGTCTCTTTCTCCCCTTTGAACTTGGACAAGCTTGGGACCAAAGGTAAGGTGGCGACATGGGACATCCAGGCCAGCTCCTCGTAGACGATAATGCTTCTGCACGGTTCTCCTGAGGCATTTGCCTTTGGAGCCCTGAGCTGCCTGGTGAGAAGTCTGATGTTGCCATGATGGAAGGAAGCCCAGTCCACACGCAGAGGTCGGATGTCTGTGTCCAGCCAATAGCCGTCATCGAATGCCAGACGTGTGAGTGAAGATATCTCCAGTTGAGTCCTGCCCCAGCCAAGAAGTCACTGCCAGCCCTCTGCGGGGGTTGGGGGAAGCCTGGAGGCTCCTGGGGGCAGAAATTGTCTGTGCCAGACATCTTGGCACAGTTGTACCCATTCCTAATTCCTGCCCCACACATGCTATCGACAGAACACAACGATCGCCTTCGGGGCTAATCGGGGGGCTAATGGCAGCCACAGGTAATGCAACAAGAAAGCAAAGTGAGACGTAGACCCATGAAACGTTCATTTAGAATATATACTGCTACGTGTCCTAGAGAGTGGTCAAGACGGGAGCTGAAAGGGGGGAAGAGACGTGTGGGCTGGAGGTCAGGAAATAGTTTCTGAGGCAGTAAGGCAAAACTTAAGCCTTAATTAAATGGGTATTATTTGGATCAGGGAGCACAAGGTGAAGGGAGTTCACTTATTAATAAAAGAACCTATAACTCAACATGTCTATAATGATTATAGTAATAACAATTATAGTAATAGCTAATGATGTGGGGTGATCATTTTAAATACGTACCAATTATTGTTTTTCTCTGGTATTTCCGTTTACCCTCTGACCCCTCCTTACCTTTTCAGTGGCTCCACCATATGGCATCCATTGCCTCAAGGAAAGGATGTGAAACCAAAAGCAGAGACAAGGTGCTTGTGAGACCGTTGCCTGTGTCCCACATCTCCCTTGAGAAGATGCGAAGAGTTGGAGCCATATTTGTTCATATTGGCTCAGAACGCCAAGCTGCTTTTCTGAGATCAGATCAATAGCCCCTTGGGGCGGAGATGCTTCAGAGGAGCGTCGAAGAAAGAAAAGGAGAGCATTTAGGTCTCCGGAGCTGCGGGAAGGGCCTTCAAACTTGTCCACCACCCCCATCCCACGCTCAGGCAGGGATGTTTAAGGAATTCCAAAGCTGAAAAGCCCAGCGTCCCTGTTCCCACTGCAAGAGCAAGACTCGAGCCCAGTGGGAGAGTAGAATAAAGGGGTGCGTCCAACCGAAGGGGACACACACCTTCGCAGGGGCTCCTGTAGCAAGCTAAGGACAATGGGTCCCTCCGTGGAGAGGTTTCCAGAAGCCCAGAGATGTGAGGGGAATGTAGAATGTCTTCTCAGGAAAGAAGGCGGTCCCAGCAGTGACAGGTGTGGACACATGACCAGAAGCCAGATGACAATAAAGATGACTCAGCGGGTGCCGAGAAAGATTGATAATGGTCACCCTCACAACACATATGGCTCTTCTAGAACATGGGTTCGTACTGACTTAGGAACTTGAACGGAAGGGAGTCCCAGGGTGGACAACAGACGCCTGAAGGAGGTGCCGTGGAGCATGTGTGAAGAACAGGTTTTCCGGAGTCCCGCAGTCCAAGGTTTGAATCCTTGCTGTGCCACTTAGAGGCTGAGTCACTTGACTCACCGCCCCCACCCCTGCCATGCCCTGCTGGAACAAGGACTTGTCACCAAGGAAAACAGACAACATGAAACTGACTGGTTTCTAACTTTTGCCTTAAAATTGAGATCGAACTGTTTAGCAAAGCCAAGAAATTTACACCTGTTTTCAGTCCAGCTACAGCAACATTCATGGAGTTTCACCAAATGGAAGGAACATCGCCAGGCTCTTATTTTCTCCTGGCTCCTTCCAAGAACTCTACAAGATGGGTTCCAGCTTCGTTTTTTCCAGAAAGGAAGAGGGGCCCAGAGACGTTGAGTAACTTGTCTCAAGTGACTCAGCCTCTAAGTGGCACAGCAAGGATTCAAACCTTGGACTGCGGGACTCCGGAGAACTTGTTCTTCACACATGCTCCACGGCACCTCCTTCAGGTGTCTGTTGTCCACCCTGGGACTCCCTTCCGTTCAAGTTCCTAAGTCAGTACGAACCCATGTTCTAGAAGAGCCATATGTGTTAAGCAGGGTAGGCTAGGTTATGCCACAGTAGCAAACAACTGAAAATCTGTGTGCCTTGGGGCATCTTGGGGCATCTCAGTGGGTTAAAGCCTCTGCCTTCAGCTCATATCATGGTCCCAGGGTCCTGGGATCGAGCCCTGCATCAGGCTCTCTGGTCAGTGGGGGGCCTGCTTCCTCCTCTCTTTCTGCCTGCCTCTCCACCTACTTGTGATCTCTGTCAAATAAATAAATAAATAATCTTAAAAAAAAAAGAAAGAAAGAAAGAAAGGAAGGAAGGAAGGAAGGAAGGAAGGAAGGAAGGAAGGAAGGAAGGAAGGAAGAGAAAGAAAATCTGTGTGCTTTAACACAATAGAAACACGGTGTTTGGCTCATACCGCACACCCCCTGGAGATCAGCATGAAGGTTATATCCATCCAACTCATTCATGGGTCCCGGCTATTGCAGCCTCCTATTCTGGAGGGTTACCAGTTACTCATGTAGGAGAAGGAAGCAAAAGGTGAATTGCACTTTGACTCAGAATTTCTGTCCAGAACGTCACAGAAGGGGTCATGACACGTGACACGTTACTTCTGCTCGCACCGCATTGGACAAGGCAAGTCAATGGCTCCATTGGTAGAAGGTGAGAAAATCCAGTTCTACCACATGCCCTGATGTAGGAGAACTTGACGATGATGGTGACATCGCTAAGAGCAACCCCATGTGACAACTCCATTTATCGTAAAATGACGCTTAATGATGGAGGGGAGAAATGGTATGATGCAGCCTCTGACGAGCTCCCCAGCAGTTCAACCAACTGACACGACCACAGTCTGCTGTGACTAATTTTAAATGCTTCTCTTAAAACCCCCTGAGTACCCAAACCCAGGTGACTTCTCACCAAGTGTCAAAGCTATAGGGACAATGAAGCTTCAATGATACTGTAGAGAAGTCTGAGGTCCTGGGAAGAAAAAAGGGTGGTGAAGGCTTAGCATCTCTTCCCTCCTTCTACAGCCCCCCCCCCACTTCAATATATTTCTAAGCCATCTCTGCCCTGGGAGGGACCCCTGACTCCTCCTTGGCCGTCTGAAAACCAGACACATTTAATGTCACGTTCTGGTTTGGAGTGGAGGACACATTTTCTTCTGATGTCCTAAATGTACCACCTGTCTCTTGGATCCCGTCTACATTCAGAGCTCATGATCCAGGGAAGCTGCAGCCATAACATACCTGAGACAAGGAACACTTCTCAGCGTGGCTTCTGACACTCCCATGGCCCTTCAGAGCCGCCAGAGGACCAGCAGGTCGGGAAAGCTGGGACTGAGGCAAGAAGCAGGGCCTGAGCTCAGCGATTACAACTTCTCTTGTGGATTTTGGTTGCATCTTTAACACCAAATGATAATTAATCCTCCGAAAGGTCTCAGATGTTAATCCCCCAGGAAATCTTAATTAACCCTTATTAGGATTAGTTCTAAATCTTGGGAGGAAATAACAGACACATCCAAGTAATGTTAAGTTGTGAATGCATTACCTTTCTTACAAAGAAGGGGCTCACCACCCCTTCATCCATCCAACCAGCCCTCCATCCATGCATCCAACCATCTATCCATCCATCCATCCAACCATCTATCCATCCATCCATCCATCCAAACATCCATCCATCCATCCATCCACCCACACACCTACTGATTCAACAATAATTAAATGTAGACATGGTTCTGCCTCATGGAAGTTACACTCCAATGTAGACTGGGGGGAGAATGGGCAGCCCTCACATAATCACAACAATATGTCGTTACAAAGTGACCCATAAAAGGAAGGTACGTGTGGATCTGGGAACAATTAGAACTAGTGTGGAAGACATCACTAGTGTTTACCTACACCTAGCTTTCTTCTGCCTGGGCATTCGGGAGATTGTCGTCTCAGATTGTGGGGAACATGTGACATGTTCTGGCCAATGAAACGTGACTTGCTGACACACCTCTCTATGATTCTCCAACCTCATTCCTCTTCGAGGCAAATGTGTTGAGAAGGTGTGGTCACAAGAAGGCAATGACCCAGAGTTACCATACTGTTGAGCAGGGTTCTACAGAGTTGCCTGGATGCACAGGGGACTTGGCATGACTGAGAAATGAACTTCAGCTGTAATGACCGGCTGAGATTTGAGGTGGTCATTACTACTACGTAGCCTAGCTTAGCCTGACTAATGCCCTAGGGCAGGGCAGGGGGTTGAGTAAGACATCTAAGGAAGTGGTGGTTCAGTTGGAATCTCCAGGATGAGTAGGAGCTAATTCTACAAGAGAAGGTAGGTCTCCTGCACAGGGTCACCTACTGCTACTCCCCTGACCTCCCGTGTCCCAAGTCAGGTCTCTGCCCAAGCTGGTACCAAGGAAGAGAGCACAGCCCAGAGAGATGGGCCCTGCAGTCCTGATGCCACAGACTGCAAAATAAGCCCAGGGGAGGCACTTCCAAGGGGAGGCACTGTTCTCCAATGAAAGCAAAGCTGACCATCAGCAAGACATCAAAAACTGAAACTTCTGGGGGAAAAAAAAAAATGGAGGTGGCATGGCTGTTGTAGTTGAGAACATGGTCTAGAACCACACAGCCTGGGTTCATATCACTGACTATCTGTGTGACCCTGGACAAACTCCTCGACCTCTCTGTTCTCAGTTTCCCCATCTGTAAGATGGGAATGATAGGGGTGCCTGGAGGCACAGTCAGGAGCATGTGACTCTTGGTTTCTGCTTAGGTCATGATCTCAGGGTCATTGGATCGAGCCCCCTGTCCGGGTTCTGTGCTCAGCAGGCCGTCTGCTTGAGATGCTCTCTCTTTCCCTCTGTGCCTCCTGCTTGGGCTTGCGTGTGCTCTCTCTCTCTCAAATAAATAAATAACTCTTTAACAACAACAACAACAAAAGATGGGAATGATCATAGTACCTACCAGCTAGAGTTTTTCTGGGGGCTACCTGAGTTAAGGGACACTTAGAATGGTGACTTATACATTGCAGGTGCCTGGTGAGACTCTACTGGGGAAAACAGAAGAGCCAGAACAAACAGCAAGCCAGCCCGGGCTCCACAAAATGGTCCTTTCTCCAGTCCGGGGAAACCGTGTACCAGAGAGGAGCTACCTGCTGACTGTGCCGGCTGCTCTGTCACTGAGTGAGGTTCTGAAAGCAGATTCCACTTAGATGAATGTCCCCTTTTCTTGGGGAGAACAGAGAAGACAGGAGGGAAGAACTTCTCCCATCTATAAGTCCTTAAGTTTCAGCCAGTAGAAGCTCCTCTTTTAAAGCTTTAATTCTTTCTAGGATATTCCAATCAGCATCCTTCTTTTGTTTGTATACTTCCAGTGACAGGGAACTCACTACCTGAAAGGTCAGCTCATCCTCTATTGGAGCACAAGGTTTGTCCACTAGCTTCTGCTCATTGGGCTTAACTCTGCCTCCTGAGACCCCATAGACAGAGAGTGAGCTCTTATCAACCCTCCACTAGCAAGTAGAGCATGAAGAGGTAGGCCAGCAGCCAGAGCTGATAGGAGGGGGACCTGGATGCTAGCTGACCTCCTGTCATAGGAAGCATGGAGATGTTGAAAAACAACAGTGACCTCATCAGCTTTCTACTTGAAAAGGATCTCTTTGGTGGTGGTGTGGCAGATGGACGGCGGGGGAGTGCGAGTGAAGGCAGGGGGCCAGGTGTTCAATTACCGCTCATTAATGAATGTTGAACACCTCAGAAGGACTTGCCGGCAGCAATGGCCGGTGATAAAAAGGCACTTCTTCGTGGGGCTCCCTGAGCCGCTGGGCTCGCTCATCTCAAAGCTCTCATCCCACTGTGCTGTAATTATCTGCCTACCAGTCTGTACCCCTCAGGACAGAACTCCCCAGCTGCAAATCATCCCCAGAGCTTACCCCCGACTCCTGTGCCCAGGAGAGTGCCTGAACCATGGCAGTTTCTGGAATGACTTCACAAACACTAGTTCTTCCGTGGCTGTTGGTATGACTGACACCAGGACCGCAAGAGCTGTCCTCCATTACAGTGGGAGGGATCGAAGTTAGACCATAAGCGACCTTTCCCAACAACGAGGAGTACATAGGCGACTCAGAAACAACCCACCCATGGATTGGCAGTGATGATATGATTTATCATCTAGCTGGGGTGCTTTTGATGGGAACAAAGGCTGAACAAAGTGGAACACCAGGATAGCAGGTTTAAGCTGGACAGACGGGGATCATGAGCGCCCCTGACTTTCTACTCCTTAAATCTATTTGTCAGCTTGAGGCCATTCTGTTAAGGGTACCATTAAACTTCCACCATCAACCCTCTGACCCCAAAAGCTCAAAATCTTACCTCTTCTGTCTTCCCTGACTCCTCCCACTAGGCAAGTCCACTCACTTGCTTCTCGATTTTCACCAGATGCCTTCTTTCGTTTTCTCCCAATGGCACCGTCATCGGGGCTCCACTGCCTTCCTCTTGGAAAACCACAGTGCACGATTAACAAAACAGGTGCGTTCCCAGCTCTGAGGTCTCCTTTGATTCCTGTGGACTCAGCTGGACCGAGGGGCACCTAGATATCTGGCCACATGTTTTTCCAGGTGTATCTGTGAGGGTGTTTGGGGACGAGATGAACATTTGAACGGATAGACTGAGTCAAGCAGACTGCCTTCCCCAGTCATCCAATCCACCGAAGACCCAAATACAACACAAAGGCTGACCCTCCTCCGAGAAAGGGACAATTCCTCCTGCCCGAACTCATCTTCAACCTGGGGCATTGGATTTTTCCAGACTTTGGACTTGAACGACAACATCAGCCCTTCCCAGGTCTCCAGCTTACCAAGTGCAGATCTTGGGACTCACCATGCCATCCTCCAAAGCCATGTCATTCATTTCCTTATGATAAGTCAGTCTCCCTCTCTCTAGCTCTCTCTCTCTCCATAAATATCCTATTGGTTCTGTTCCTTTTAAAATGTCATTTTATTTAAATTCAATTAATTAATATAAAATGTATTATTTTCAGAGGTAGAGTGCAGTGCCCTCCTTCCATCACGAGCCCTCCTTAATGCCCGTCACCCAGTTACCCCATCCACCCACATACCTCCCCCCAGCAACGCTCAGTTTATTTCCTAGACTTAAGAGTCCTTTACGGTTTGTCTCCTTCTCTGATTATTTTATTTTTCCCTCCCTTCCCACATGATCCTCTGTTTCGTTTCTTCAGTTCCACATATGTTCTGTTTTTCTGGAAAACTTTAAGACAACAGCTATATCCCAGTACCCAGCACGAGTGCCCATTTAACAAGTGCCAATGCTCACTGAATGTAGGACCAGATTTAGAAACTGTTGGGGCCCTGAGTCTTATAAAAACCTAATAAAAGGATCTCCAGTTCTCTATACACAATCCAAAATATAAATACTAGTTAGACACAAAACACAAAATACATATATACATTAAAAAACATTTTAAAGTATATTTAAAGATTATCAGATTATAAGATTCAGGAAAAATCTATTGAAGCTGAACCTTGGGTTGGGGTTGGTGGAGTAGGGAGGTTTCCCTACTTTGCTCACGCCCTAGGCACATACTGAGTCTACAGCCGGGTGATCCCAACTGAATGAATGAATGAATGAATGAAGAATGAATGAATGAATGAATGAAGAATGAATGAATGAGCATACACGTGTCTCGGGTAACGAAGAGAAACTGACATGCAAAATGCACTTTCCTATTCTTTCACCTTTTTAAATCCCTGAGGATTTCCAGCAGGGAATTTTTTTTTTTTTCTTTATTGTGGTGCTGGTTCCTTGAAACTTGCCCTTTAATTCCCGTGATGCAGCAGTTTAAACTAATTAGCTTCTGGGTAGGACTCCTTCCCAGCTCATCATCTGATCCCGAAACCCGAGCTTGCCGCTTGACCCCTCTGTGGGGCTCCGTGCAGATTCTCCACGTAGCAGCCTCCCATGTTGGGGAGGACGGTGCCCACTGAGGCTTGGACAAATCAGGCCTTGGTTCTGCTCTCTCCTTATTCCAGCCTGCCAGCAAAATGAGCAACCGTTCCCTCGGAAGTCCTGACACCCACAATGGAGCCAGAGAGGGAGCCCAGATCTCCAGGTAGGTGAGCCTCCGTAGGGCACCATCTACCCTCCAGGGAGCCTGGGCTGATGCTGGTACGTGCGTTCGTTTCTGTCCTTTGGGAGTAATTCATCATCGTAGATGACAGAAACTCCTGCGTCATTCAACCATTCTGGGCTGTTTAAAAAAAAAAAAAAAAAAAAAAGAGCGAGCCTAGTCTGAATCTCCTACTTTTTTAATCAGCCCAGAGAAAGGCAAAGAAGAAACTCTTCCTGATCAGGGGCTGTGTCAGACACCCACTGGCTGCGAACTGGGTGAGGTGTTCCCAGACAGTTTTGATTTTTGCTGTTTGCTCTTTTCCTCGGCTGTTTGGAGCACATTCTATGCCTCAGGCACTCCTTGGAGATGTTTAACTTCATCCCCTCTATGAGGCAGATGATGTGGGGCTTTGAGTAGAAGCTGTTCTGGCTCGGACCCGGCATTTACTCACCGTGCCACCTTCTGCAAGCCCCTTAACTGCCTCAGTTTCTCCTTCTGTGGAATGGGGAGCCACAATAATAATAGTGTGACCTACTCTGTGAAGCTCACCCACGCAGCCACTTAATTCCAGCCAAGTGATTAAGATCGGGCCTGACCCTTTAGTGAGAACCCCCTGTGCCCAAATGCCTACCGTCCCATTGTTCAAGTAAGCAAGTGGAGGAAGCCTGGGGCGGGGAGGCCAGTTTCCCAGGGTCACAAAGCTGCAGAGTGAAAGAATCCAGACTCCACCCCGGGCCTGACTGATTTCAGTCGTCCAGCTCCTAACTGCTGCGGCTCCCTGGTTGAGAAAATACAGAGGGGAGCCTTGCCTTGGGTGATTCAAGTTCTGCTTGATCAAAAGGGAATAACAGATCTAACATGTCACAGCATTAGACTTGTCTGATGGGACACTATCTACGTGACTGTTTGCTGGAAACTAATATTCTTCTAAGAATTTACCCCTTGATTTTATGTCTTTCTCCAGGTGTTTGTTTAGTTCTTTCTTTCTTTCTTTCTTTCCTTCTTTCTTTCCCTGGGTGGGATTGAAACCTCATATTTCCACTTGTTGTCCCTTTTCAGTATAAAGTTAGACATTGCATCTGTCCAGAGTCCCCGATCCCCTGGTGCAGCATGCGTGGGGGGTCTGGAGGACACCTGGTCCCGAGCCCGTGTTTATGCATGGAGAAACTGAGGCCTGGAGAAGGCAAGGGACTTGTGACGGGTCCCCCAGCCTCGTGACAGGTTGGACCCCAGGATGGGAGGCTGAGTCCATGTGGACTCTCAGGGCCGAGACGCTGAGTCACGTTGGCCACCTAACTTCACCCACAAGGCCCCCATAATAGTGGCAGGTGCTGCAGAGCCCAGGGTTCATCAGATATGGTAGAGAGCTCACTGGGTTTGTCTTCTGAGCAGTCCTTGCTGGAACGATACCAAGGGATCAGCTACTGCGTCGGCGAGTGACTGGGCAGGAGGCCACTGGAATAGGGAGAGCCAGGGCCTCAGGGTCTGACCTTGATCCTGGGGATGGTGTGAATGGGTCCTGAGATGCCTTCTATTTCTGGGATTGATCACTTGCTGCATACAGGTAGCCTCGACTTCCAGATGTCATCTTGGGTCCCCTGAGTCTGGGCCATGTCCCATGGAGGCTGAGAGAGTCTTTTCTTAGGTAACCTAACTAGCTTTGCTCCCCTCTGCTCACCCCCACTTCCCTCTGCCTATTTCTACCCACCTCTATTCACCTCGGCTCATCCCCACTCCCCTCTGCCCACCTCTGCTGCCTCTGCCCCTGTCTGCCTACTTCTTCTGGCTGCACTGATCTGGCTGAAGCAGGTCTTTTTCCAAGGAGAAAAACCTGGCTCTCCAAGGAGGCTCTGGCGGTATTGGCAGTAGCTTCAAGGCTGGGCACACAGGAACGAGCCATGATCAATTTCATGGCAGGGGTGCGATGGAGGAGGCAGGGAAAAAGTCGGGGTCCCCCAGGAGGAGCAGAGCTCTGTGCGGAGTGCCTGTCCCATCCTCTTGTGACTTGGTGACTGAGCAGGTCACAAAGAGGGGGAAAGAGTCCAGGTGACCTGTGGCCTGAATTCAAGCCAAACCAAGTAACAGTAGCTAAACAGCAACAGCCGGCTCCCGACAGTGTTCACGGGGTCCCTCGCTTCATGTCAACTCAGTTGGTCCTCAGACCTGCCCCAGGGGGTAAGCACGACCGGGGCCATGTTACAGACAAGAATGCTGCGCGCCAAGAATGTGGCCCCAAACGGCCTAACCCCTTGACTCCCAGGCTACACCCCTCATTCATGAAATTTCACACAGAGGGGTGCCAGGGACAGGGGTCTGGAGCTTTCTGACACCCAGATCAGCTCCACAGGGAGAAACCAGCCTTCCTCCACCCACATGGGCTGCAAAGCCAAAGATGGGAGAGAGGACGAGGTTTGCCCACAGCTCTTCTCTGGATCAGAGACGAAAAACATGGACAAAAAAAAAAAAAAACCATGGATCAAGCGTAAACTCAGTAGTAAATGGGGGGCATTTGGCTCTGGCACGCCCCACCTCCATTTTCTGGCCACTGCATCTTCCAGCTCCTTCGTTCCTGGGGACGGAGCAGCGGCAGGCATCAGGATGTGAACCCCACCCCCACCCCCGCCACCACCGCCCCAGGTTCTGGGCTCTTGCATTCAACACATCAGCTCTCCTGCTGTTTAGCCCCAAGACCTCGAGCACATGACTTAACTTCTCTTGGTCTCCGTGTCCTCGTGGGAAATGCATCCTATTACTAATAGTGTTTGCTTCATGGAGGCATTTTGAGGATGACCAGGGGCAATACAACCAAGGCTCTTTGAAGGCTCTCCCCGAGACACAGTAGGTCTCCCTGAAGGTTGGGTTATTGTTAGCGCGCGGGAGTCCTGAGTTCTCGTTTTCTCCCGTTGGCAAGCCCGCCCCACACCCACCCCGGCCAAGACCAGCTGAAACACTGAGATGTGCTTGACAGCTCACAGTCCTTCTTCTGGACTCATTTGCATAAAAAAGCATCTCGAGAGAAGAGGGCAACAGTTCCCACCAAGGAGCAACTTGGTAATAGCATCAAAAGCCAAGAACCAAAAACACTGAAAAGTTATTCTGGGGTGTGTGTGTGTGTGTGTGTGTGTGTTGGGGGAAGGTGCAAATGTCCATTTCGTTGCGCTTCCAGAACTACACAAACCTCCTCTGATTAAACGCAAAGCTGGCTCTTTCAAGAATGGTCCAAGGAGCAAGGACCTTCTCTGCGAAGGGCCAAACCCGAGTCTTCAGGAGGATACTTGATGAGTCTAAGAACCCGGGGTGAGGAAATCCCGAGATCGGAGCAGGGTCCTGTAGGAATCTGCTGCCAGGGGAAGGAAGAGAAAGAACGAGCCCTGCTACTGGGCTCTACCTACCAGCTCAGGTGCCCGGAGAGAGAAAGACAGAATCTCTCTTACCTGTGGCATCAGATTCTGCATTTTAACAAGATTCCCGGTGATTTGTATGCACATGACAATCTGAGAAGTACTGTGTAGAACGCTGAGCCCTGGGGCACCTGGGTGGCTCATTGGGTTGAACTGCCCGCTCTTGATCTCTGCTCAGGTCATGATCTCAGGGTCCTGGGATCGAGCCCCATGTGGGGCTTTGCACTCAGGAGGGTGTCTGCTTCAGATTTTCTCTCCCTCTCCCTCTGCCCCTCCTCCTGCTCTCTCTCTCTCTCTCTAATAACTAAATAAATTATTTAAATTAAAAAAAAAAATCTAAAAAGCTGAACCAGGTAGACTGTCAGGAGAACTTAAGAGGAGTCAGTATGAGCCCAGGCATCAGGTCCCATAATTTGGTGAGAGTGGCGGCTTATGGGTTGAAGGAATCGGGGGAAGAAAACCAGGAATGTTTCAGGCTCTGGATCTGGGACGAAGGGCACGTGACTGGATAAACGTGAGGGGTCAGGAGGCTGTGACGGCCCCTTGGCGTGAGAATGGGGTCTCCGTGGGGTTCCCAGCAGCTTCACTGCCCCGCTGGAGTCGCCCCACTCTTGTATTTCCCTTCAAACCTCTCAGAGCACAGAGCGTCTCTCCCCAGCGACAAGGCAGGGTGGCCTCACAAGACTGCACAATGAACCCCCGCCTCCCCCTGATCCCCTCCCCCAGCTGGCTGGTCCCAGGCAGGCGAGGGAGCCCTCACAGGTGAAAGCCCCCAGGGAAACTTCCCTTCCCCCAGGATGCAGGGGACTGCAAGTCCCAGCCTGGCTGGGCTGGCTTCTCTCCTCTAGGCTTCTTTCCCACCCACACTACCACCTCCAACCATCGCCACTCACCTCCCCACCCCACCCCCCCCCAACCCCCGGCCCCGAGCTGCATTGCACACCAGACCTCATGCTCAGGATTCTCATGAAGGTCACATGAGAAATTTGGCAGGAGCTCTGAAAACCGCCATGACTCCCCCCCCCCACTTGCACTTCTAGGAATCTGCCCTCGTGGTCAAGACCACCGGGTCTCCGGAGCTACCCGAAGGTCCACGGAAGGGGGACCTGGGCCCAGAGGTGGGGTTCTCCACCATGCTTCAGCACAGGTGCAGCAGTCCTGTCCTCGCCCTGAAGAAAGCCCTGGTAAATTAGGAGAGCCAAGACACGGTAGAGCGCAGACACAGTGTCATTACACAGTAAAACAACTGGGGATTCATTTCAGGGTCTGGAAGGACACACTCAGAGCCAGTTGACCTTGGTAGAGGTCAAAGTGGTGTTTCTTATCTTTTTTTTTTTTTTTAAAGATTTTATTTATTTATTTGACAGAGAGAAATCACAAGTGGGCAGAGAGGCAGAGAGAGAGAGAGGAGGAAGCAGGCTCCCTGCTGAGCAGAGAGAGCCCGATGCGGGACTCGATCCCAGGACCCCGAGATCATGACCTGAGCCGAAGGCAGCGGCTTAACCCACTGAGCCACCCAGGCGCCCCTCTTATCTTTTTTTTACCGCCCCTTGATGTCCCAACCATGAAATATTTGTACAGATACACTATACATCTGTTCATATAATGTATGTGTATCTGTGCTTTATACAAAAAGAATTAGATTTTCTTAGACCCTCAATTGTGCCCCTTTGGGGGATGATATCCGCCCTGTTGAGAATGCGTAGGTAGAAGGGGGCTAACGTACACATTTCCTTGTACTGCCATTATTAACTCCTTTTTTTAGCATTGGGGGCTATTTTTTTTAAAAAATATTTTAAAATAATCTCTACACCCAAGCCCACAACCCCACAATAGTCACCCTCTCCACCTATCAAGCCAGCCAAGCACCCCCCCCATTATTTACTTTGTGATTAAGTTTTTCTTTTTCTAAAAAAAAAAAATGTAGTAGCAGAGGCTTATATAGCACTGGGTACATGCCTCACGCTACTCTAAGAACTTCACACATTTTAAATCATTTAACCCCCATTAATAGTCTATGAAGCCGGTGCTGTGTTATCCCCATTTTACGGATGAAGAAATTGAGGTTCGGAGGGAGTACATCATTTGCCCAAAGACACAGTTAATAAGTGATAAAGCCAAGATTCTAACTCTGGCAGCCTGGGCCCAAAGTGGACATTCTTGATGAACTAGAACTGTGTGAAAGAAACGGATTAAAAAAGAAAGAGAAAGCAGAATGGGGATGGGTTTTGTTTGCAAATGGGTAAATACAGAGCAAAGTACTTTTCGAACTTGAAGTGGTTTGTAAACATGGGATTATCTTTTTATGATGATTGATGTGGGAATTATCACCACTACAGTCACACAAATAAAACCACTGCCAAGCTTGGGGATTTCAAGCTGACAATGGGGGTGGGGACAAACCCACAAAAAGCAGGGGTGCAGAATAAGAGAGCCTCTTTAAAGGAGGATGAGGCAGAGCATAAGCAGCTCTGAACAGGAACCTTGGGGCAAAATATTTGGCAGGTGCACGTGGTTCTGCCGGCAGCCCCCACTGGCAGCCCCTTCCCTGCTCGACTCTCTGGAGTGTCAGCCCCTCCACAGGGACCACTCACCTAGCTGGGGAGCATGAGGAGATTCCCCACAACACCATGCTTGGGTCCATGCACAGAGTAGGTCCCTCTAGTGGAAATGAGGAGGGGGGGTCCCAGACCCTACACATTCAGCAGTACCCTCCTCCCCCCAGATACTGTCTTTGGGATCCAAGGAACACAATTCAAAAAGCACTCATCTAGGGGTCACTGGCTGGCCCAGTCAGGTAAGTGTCCGATTCTTGGTTTTGGTTCGGGTCATAGTCTCAGAATGGAGGGATCAAGCCCGGTATTGGGCTCTGGGCTCAATGGGGAGCCTGCTTGAGATTCTCTCCCTCTCTCTCTCTCCCTCTCCCTCTTCCCCCTCCTATTTGTGCTCTCTCTCTCTCTCTCTCTTTTTTAAACTGCCTATCTAGTCCAGAAACTCTTATTTTGAGGAAACTGAGGCTCAGAGAGGGAACATCACTTGTGTAAAGCCACACAGCCAATTGGCAAACAAGTTTGGAACACAAACCGTGTCTCCTGGCTCTGTGGTCACCAAGGCCAACTGCACGATATGACTCTCCTGGGCTTTGAAAAGATGCATTCGTTTCCTTCTTCCGGGCCACTTGGATAGAATGGCTTATCTTTATAAATTCTATCAAAATTAATCAGTCTGACCTGATTAGAACCCAACGGAACCTTGTCCCCAGGATGAAATGCATTAGTGTTTCTCTTTCATGGAGCTCTTTTAGAATAACCTAGCGCAAAAATGAAAACGGAAAACTGGATAGAATTTCCAGGCATCCATAATGCAGACGCTTGGTACCTTTGAAGCTGAAACTGCTAAGGGTCTCATAAGAGATGGATTGACCCCCTGCTGTCCGGTCTCTGAGGTGACCCTCAGCTAGACAGGTTTGCTACTCCAGCCCTGAAGTGATCTGCCTGCGGTGAGACTCATAGACATCAGAGAACCCCTGGAAATCTATGTCACGGTGGTGTGCAAGTCCTTTCTCTCCCCCTTCCTCTGCCCGAATTCTCCATTCATTGTGGTTCTCTCCTGCAGGTCCCTGACCCAACCTCAGAATCTTTGTTAATACAGTGGTCTAAGCAGCCCTTTCCAATCAATCAGGGTTGGCCTTCAAAATGAAGTGCACTTGCTGTTTATTCTCAATCTTGTCCAGCATCCCCATTTTACAGATAAAGAAACAAAGTCTGGAGTTGCTCATTGCACCAAGCAACCCCTGGGTCTTAAGAATCCCCAGAGGGGCACCCAGGTGGCCCAGAGGGTTAAGCCTTTGCCTTCGGCTCGGGTCATGATCTCAGGGTCCTGGAATCGAGCTCCGCATGAGGCTTTCTGCTCAGCGGGGAGCCTGCTTCCCCCCCTCTCTCTGTCTGCCTCTCTGCCTACTTGTAATCTGTCTGTCAAATAAATAAATAAAATCTTAAAAAAAAAAAATCCCGAGAGATTAATAAAGATCAGCCAAGGTCACAATTTTGTTCTTATGTCTCATATTATTGACCTCCCTGTTGGTTTAGAAGGTGACTCAGACCCCCTATCACCCAACTCTTGGCTCTATGTAACCGCTTCTGCTGCGAGGCTGTGATTACAGACCCCAAAACACAAGGCCTCGAACACAATCCACCATCACTAGTCCTTAAGAATAGCCTCAGACAGATGTTCTCGACGAGTAGGTGCTTTTCCTCCATGTTGGGATTTGGGAATCTCACCTCTTTTTGTTGTGTGGCCCTATCAACTCCTGGGCAAGGCACGGTCTTGTTGTAATCGGCGTGCAACCAGCGGAAGGGGAATGGGAAGACGGGAGGGTGAGAGGAACATGTTGCTTCCACACATCGTTGGCCAAAAATAGCATATGTTCATTTCTGCTCGCAGTCCCTTGGCTGAGATTCAGTCACACGGCCACGTCTCAGTGCAGGGGGGACTCAGGAATGGGGGCTCGCTCTGTGATCGTGGTGGCGATGGCAATGATGGTGATAACGAAGAGAGGATGAAAAAGAGAAGGAAGAGGAGGAGGGGGAGAAGGAGGGGGAACAGGAAGAGGAAGAGGAGAAGGAGGAGGGGCTTTGGTGCACAGCAAGCAATCTCTCCCAGAGTGCCCACAATCATGAAGGACTCAGTGTGACTCTCTCCTCTGTCATTTTTCCTAGTTGGACCTCATCCCCCAGCCCCATTCTAGGTTCCACTTCCCGGAACCTAATCCCAACCACTAGGTCAATGTCCGCCACTAGGTCAATGTCCGCCATCTAGGTTCCACTTCCCGGAACCTAACCCCAACCACTAGGTCAATGTCCGCCAGCATCTAAATGCACGATTGGCCCAAGTCACACAGCAAGATGGGACTGAGTCATGACTCCAGAACCACCATGCTCCAAAGTTTAAGTGAGATACACAGGTTTTTAGGAGTAAATCTCCGACACTTACAGTGTTATAAATAAGGCATGCTCAGCCGGTATTTACATGAAGGAGGTATGACTTTTCTTTTCTTTTTTCATGAATCTCTGTGTTATCTTCAAACTGGTTTCCCATAGCCACTCAGTCTTCAAAAGGCATGAACTCACTCGCAAATGTAAAAACGAAGAGGAATATCAGAACAGAAGGAAAGCATGATATCACATTTAGTAGGTGCTCAATAAAAGGGCTTTTATTCATTTAAATGGAGTCATGGTGGCATCTGTTCTAAGTAAATCAGGGCACCGGGAGCAAAATAAAAGCGCAAAATATTTTGCAAGTTTTCATTTTGCTTGGTCTTAAGTACCTCTCATTGTTTTTTCCTTATTTCTAAAACCATATTCTTCTATGATTAAAAAAAGTAGATAATGGATATAAACAAGAAGAAGAAAATTAAAGTAGCTCATAACTCACCAGCCAAGAATGGCCACTTTTAACATATTGATGGGCATTGGGCCAGATTTTATAGCCCTAAAACTTAATAAAAAAAGGGGGGGTGGATAGGGGCTTTTAAGAGATTTTACCTAATTAGGCAAAAGTGACCGAGTCCTATCCTGCTTCTTGAGAACTCACTAATGTTTTGCAAGCCACGCTTGATGAAATCTTTGGGCAGCGGGGCCAACGCGTGACCTGCATAGATTCTCAATATGCTAATTTTTGTTTGGGTTTCTGAACAAAACCCGTCTTTTAAAGGAAAATTTAACAGATTTGAAACCAGAAACCCTGTCCTCCCCAGAGGCATTAAAAAATGCAAACTGAAGGCTTCCCATGTGTGGAGGTTATTACTGATTTCCTTCCAAAAACAGGAGAAGTGTTGCCCCGGCCGAAACGCTTGAGGTCTCAGAGCCAGAAACTTGTTTGCTTTCCGCGCACTCATTAACCACGGTGTGGGATCCAATAACTGCTCTAATTTCCTACTTTAAATGTTTTTCTTTCCCCCGCTTTTCAAAAAATGTCTTTTTATGTCGCCCGTTGGCATATCCGTAGTCAGCCCCTCACGCTGCTGGGCTGGTGACTGTCAGACACAATAAGAGACAGAAATCACCGCGCATTACAGTAGCATTAGTGTTGAAAATGGAAATTTAATTTCCAGAAATGAACCTCGGTGATAAAAGCTCCCTTTGTTGCTGTTCAGATCAGAAATGAATCAGGTCTGAAAGGAAGCTAACGTGCAATTAAAAACATCTCAAAGAGGTTTTTGTTATGTGTTAGAACAGATGCGCTGGAATGGGGTTTTGAACCCGGGGTGGGACCGGGGCGGGGGGTGATGGGGGGAGGGACTGGATAAATGTTTTTGATGAGAATGAAGATAATCGTAATGCCTTACATGCGTATGGTGCTTTTGGCCTTGGTGACATATTTGGATTTTCACGGGGACCCGGCGGAAGCAGGGCTGGAAGCAGGCCTAACAGAGGCCTTCGATGCCCTGCTTAATATAGTTAAAATGAGGGAAAAGTCTCCAGCTTCCAGAGAACCATGTTACCTGATGTTGTGGTGTAATGGAGGCATATTTTGAAATATTGGCCCCGGGGCCTCCTTGATCACTATTTTGAGCCACACCTGCCTCCCCTCCTCCCACTCCCCAGTGCTCACTCTGACAGCAGCAGCGGGCCAGCCTTCTAGATGATTGCCCTTGGGATGCAGAAGGGAGAGAGAAAGAGAACATCCTTCCGGTTTCAAAACAGACATTGGCAAGTCAAGGCGAAAGCAATCATTTGAAAGCCAAGTTCTTAAGCCCTTGAAACCTGAGGTCTTGAGGTTTGAATATTAAAAGGTGCAGCCCTAAATGTCAGGAACAAGGGTTTAGGAGCAAACAAATTCAGCCAGAGCCATCCCCCCAGCCCGGTGCAAGTCAAGATCTAAGGGGGCAATAGGACCCCCAGAGCGGAGGGGACCCCAGAGGGGAATCCCTGTGGCTCGGTTCCTGGGTTGAAACAAGGGAGGCAGCACCCCGTTTATTGTTTCCTGAGGAAAATATAAATCAGCTGAATTTACCCTTAATTGACTACCACTGCCACATCTCAGAGCCGCCAAGCAACCATGGTCTGTCCAACACTTGAAGCTGTTACAACCACCCAACCAATTCTGAGAGAAGAGGACGAGTTGTTCTAGACCTCATACCTGAAGAACTAAAACTTGGCCAAATATTTACCTTTTTAAAATTAAGTCATAAACGTTCCCAACGAAAATGGGAGAACGTTTCTTTATCCCCTTGGAAGGGTGAAGATCTTTCTAATAATGACTCAAAGCTAAGGTGTCACAGAAAATTGACAAATTTGATTAAATAAACAAAAAAATCTTTGCAAGTTCCAAAAAAAGAAAAGAAAAAGCGAAATATAAATAACAACCATGTACAGGCTAGATGAGCAAAAGATCAGCCATGAGAGAAAAGTAGACAAGAGTAGTGAAAGTAAGTTTTATTGAAAGTGTATTGAGCAACTGTTATTTACCTATCAGATTGGCAAAAGTCCAAAAGCTATCTAGTATCTACTGTTTTGAGGGCAGTGGATAACACGCATGCCTCATACATTATTGTTGTAAAAAGAAATTCTACAACCCTTGTCAAGGGTAAATTGGCAATATTTATCAGAATTACCACTGTGGATACTGTCCCAGCAATTGCAATTCCGAGAACTTATCCTAGACTTATAAACTCATGGAGAGAAGAGACACACACATGAAACTATCTGTTCAATTGCAGCTTGTAATCGCAAAAAAGTAAAAATGACTCAAAAGTCTATATTATAAGGAAATGTAACGTGTTGGTAAAAAAAAAAAAAAAGAACTAAGGAATTATTCTATGCACTGACATAGAAAGATTGTCAAAATATATGAAGTGAGAAGGATGATGGTGCAGTATTTTATGAGAAGAAGAATGGGATAAGAAATTCATACTTTTTTGAGTGTGCAGAAAAATATTTTGGCAGACACACAGAGACAGATAAAAATGGATGTTGCAAGGGCAGGGGGAAATAAAGGGAACCAGGCAGACTGAGGAGAGGCTGAGAGATAAACTTTTAACTGTATTTTGAAAATTATACTCTGTGAATATATTGTTGTCCTCTCTAGTACATTTAGCATAATCTAGTACCTCTAGTACAATACATTAATACAGTGTATTACAAAGTCAGTAAAGGGGTGCCTGAGTGACTTAGTCTGTTAGGCATCTGCCTCTTGATTTTGGCTCAGGTCAGGGTCTCAGGGTTGTGAGATAGAGCCCCACGTCAGGCTCCACATTGAGCATGGAGCCTGCTTAAGATTATCTCTCTCCCTCTGCCCCTCACCACCCTGCTCATGTGTGTGCTTGCTCTCTCTCTCTCCCTATCAAAATAAAAATAAAAATAAAAATAAATCAGTGAAAAATCCTTTAGAAAAAATGAAGTTTTATGTCATTAAGTGGATGATGGATGAAGATATAAATTACAATAATTTACAGAAGACATCTTGAAAAGCTACATGTTTATACAACCTGAGTTTGTGGCCAGTGAAATTCATATCTTTTACAGCATTATCTAAAAACAACAACAACAACAACAAAAAAAACAGGGTAGTAGGTTTTGGTAGTCAAATGTAATTGGAAGCTATATAATTAAATTTAAAGGGAAAAAAAAAAGATTTCATTAGGCAAAACTTTCTAGAACCTTAAATAAGCTGAGGGACAGAGTGAATTTCCAAGGTGGAGGGAAATATAGAATGCAACATGGTCCAACATATTTAACCCAGAAACCTTTTCTCATGGAGTATTTTTTGGAAGTACTGTCTTATCTGAATCAAGGATCCAAATTCCTGCAGTCTGGATCAGAGATGTCTCTTTCTTTAAGAACACAGTATCATCTGCCTTTAGAAGGAGGTAACTATAAGACAGTAACTAATACCAGACTCTCCCTCCCACTAGCAAGAAAACAGAAAGAAAACAAGGACACAAATCAGCCATCTTCAAACACTGAACAAGACAACGTGGAACTGTGTGATCTTTAAATAGTGTTGCCAGATTTAGTAAAAGAAATACAAGATGCCCAGCTAAATATGAATGTTAGATGAATAATGAATAATTTTTAATATAAAGAGTTCCCATCCAATATTTGAAATATATTTATGCTAAAAAAATATACACTGTTTATCTGAAATTTGAATTGAAGTGGGTGTTCTGTATTTTATTTGGCAACTCTCTGAAAGCAGAAAGATATAGGAAGTAAACCCACCTTAGCTTTCTACCTAGAGACACCTTCTGACAACAAAGCAGGAAGAGTGAACAAATTAATAATCAAATATATCTGGAAAATCTCCTATTATCTGGAGATTAAGCAACACATTCTAAATAACCTAGGAGTCAAGGAAAATATTTGGAGAAAACTTAGAAAATGCTTTGAATTATATGACAATGAGCATACAACATACGAAAATACGTTGCCTGCAGTTATAGCAGAGTTTAGAGGGGAAAATATTTAGCTTTATCTGCTTATATTAGAAGAGCAGAAAGGTCTAAAGCTTATGTTAAAAGCAAGCAGAATAAATAAGACATTACTCCCAAAGGAAGCAGAAGTAAAGAAATAAAGATAAAGAAAGAAAGAAAGAAAGATAAGACTGAACATCCATGAAACAGAAATATGCAAACAGAAAAGGAAAATTAATGAAACCAAAAGTTGGTTCTTTAAAAAGATCATTAAAAGTCATCAATTTCAAGCTAAACCACTCAAAGAGGAACAGCTGGAAGGAAGACAGAGCAAAACAAATTGCTAATATTATGAATGAGAAAGGATACATCACTACAGTTTCTACAGACATTTTAAAAATAATGGGAAACATTAATAATTTTATGCAAGTTGACAGTTTAGATGAAATGGTCAAATAACTTGAAAATATCAATTAATAAATACATAAAAGATGAAATAATATCTAAACGGCCTTATAGAGATAAGACATTATAGATATAAGACATTGAACTTAGAATTTAAAATCATCCCACGAAGGAATTCCAGACCCAAGTAACTTTACCACTTCTCCCAAACATTTAAGGAGGAAATAATACTAACGCCACACAAACTCTTTCGGAAAGTAGAAAAAGGACTATTTCCCCACTCATTTTATGAAGTCATCATTATCCTGATAATAAGGTCATTCAAAAAAAACAAAAAACAAAACTATGGAACAACACTCCTAAGGAATACAAACACAGAAATTCTTTTTTTTTTTTAATTTTATTTATTTATTTGTCAGAGAGAGAGAGCAAGAGCAAGCACAGGCAGACAGAGTGGCAGACAGAGTCAGAGGGAGAAGCAGGCCCGCTGTGGGACTTGATCCCAGGACACTGGGATCATGACCTGAGCCAAAGGCAGCTGCCCAACCAACTGAGCCACCCAGGCGTCCCCAAACACAGAAATTCTTAAGAAAATGTTGGCAATTGAATCCAGCAATAAATAAAAAGTGATAATACAATATGACCAAATAGAGTTTATCCTAGGGATGGAAAAATGGTTTAACCTTTGAAAATCAGTGTAATTCAGCATATTAACAGAATAAAGAAAAAAAAATCCTATGGTCACTTCAATAAATTGAGAGAACACATTTGAGTAGATTCAGTACCCTTTTGTAATAACAGCTCTCCACACACTAGGAATAGAAGGAAATTTTTAAAGGCATATATGAAAAAAACTACAGCTAAAGTTATACTTAATAGCAAAAAAACAGACGTATTTCCTGCAAGATCAGGAACCATTCAAGTTCTCACTTTCATTCAATGTTGTATTGGTGATTCTAACCTGTGTACTAGGACAAGAAAATAAAATAAAACATGTACATGTTGAAAAGGAAGAAGTAACATTGTCTTGATTTAGAACCCTTTTCTTGCAGATAGCTAAGAGGCCCCTTAATTAAAAGAAGCCACTCAATTCTCTGTACCCCAGCCTCCTGTCCAGCTAGACCACAGGTGTGTTGCTAGAGAGAGCAACTGGCAGCCTTAGCCTGACTTTATACATGTATATGAGTAATTGTTAAAACTGTAAGGCATGGGGATTCGTGATATCAGTTCTCTACATCTATGGTTTTGCGAATTGTTTCTTTATGAAACAACTGTTTTTCACTTAACATCTCTTGATTTCTATTTGGGTGACAAAGCATTAGCCTCAAGAGGCACTGGAAGAGTCTGCTGAAATTAAGACCTAGCCAAAATATTTACTTTCTGTATGACCTCAGGCAAGTGCACTCCCCTCTCTGGGCTTCAGCATCCTGAGTTAAAATGAGATGGTGGACTGTATCACTGGTTTTAAAATTTTCACGTGGAGCCTTTTGCTCCCATGAGGTGGTTTTGCAGAAACTGCTAGTGCAGGTCAGGGATGGGGGTAGGGATGAGACCAGACTCATGAAAGTGCCCCTCACAACAACTCTGTATTTTTCTGCTTCATCTCCCGCAGTGTGTATCTCACAGTGTGGTCTTTTCTTTGTTTTGTTTGATTTCCTTCCATCTCCTTCACATGGACCACTTTTTACTCCCCCAGTTGATACTAAAGCAGAAAAAGTTTCCTGGTTTGGGGGTATATTTTGTCTGCTTTAAAGACTAAAGAATGAGTGAAGGAAGGAAAGGAGAAGCCAGAGGGTGATTCAAATAGAAGAAGAAGTTGTTCACAGAGCAATTTCCTCCAAAGTGGGAGGGAGATGACGATCCTTCTGCCCATAGACTAGAAGGAGGGAGAAAGAAATTCAGCCCACAGCTACTCTCCAGTATAGACAGCAACTCCCACCATGTAACACTCCCTCCCCTAAGATCCCCAATATCTGCCACCCATGCAGAGTCCTGAACTGAGGGTAGAGAACTCAGATACCCCCTGTGGGCACAAGGACATGAAGGGAAAACCTCAGCCCATTCCCAAGTAGCCCAGATTGGCAGATTGGAACCAGTTGGAGATTTGCCCTTGAGCCCAGGCAGATGTCAAATATGAGTTGATATCGAACTTTCAGATATGATTTAATTTTGAAAGGGTTCCCTGGTCCAGATGATCTTGATGTTCTGCACAATGAGCTAATTGAATCCTTAAATGAACTTACCCCTTGACAAAGAGAATATAAGACCAGAGGCATAAGATTCTGTTTCTGAAATTTTGATCTGTTAGGTTGCCCAAGTTCCTTTTCTCCTCCCATATATAAAGGTGCATAAGAAAACGTGCAGTATTTCCTCAAGTAGTTTTCTCTGCGTGTTGTTCCTATAGAATAGTTACCTTATTATCCAGGTCTCCGTTTTCGCATGTGAGCGTTAAGTAAACATTAAATAACCTCAGAAATTCTTCCCAGCTCTGAAGCTTTGCTAACTCTAAGAATGTTACTACTCATCACTTTACTAGAATAGATCTCTAAATTTTAGAATTTATGGGTAGAGAAGCAGTACATATGAAATAAAAAAGAAAAATGGAAAACTGGATGACAGATTAACACCCTTAATATGTAAAGAGCACCTACAAATAAATGGGAAAGATATGAACATACATATAAAAACATTGTCAAAAGACAAAAGAAGGCAGGCAAATGGTGTACAGATATGGAAAAATGTTTGGCTTCACTACACATCACAGAAATAATTTTTTTAAGTTTTATTGATTATTTATTTGAAAGAGAAAGAGAGACCACAAGTGGGAGGGGCAGTGGAAGAAGAGAGAATCTCAAGCAGACTCCAAGCTGAGTGTGGAGCCCTACACATGGCTCGTCCTCATGACCCTAAGATCACCACCCAAGCCAAAACCAAGAGTTTGACACTCAATCAACTGCACCACCCAGGCGCCTAAAGATATACTGGGTTTTTAAATAATATATTTTTAACTACTAAAAGGCAGCATATTTGAGGAGGTAACAGTATAGAGTCAGACAAGCCTGGGTTCAAATCAGTGTGCAACTTCAGACATATAATTTAACTTGTGTTTTGTTTTTGATTTCTTTTTAAAATAGACCCAATACTTAAATGTACTTCATCTAGTTGTTAGCACTTAGTAGTGTCTGACATTACTGGAAAAATTATAATGTGAAAGGAAGGTTTTTAAAATAATAGTGATAACTCTCAGTATTTGGAAAGATACTGGGAAATTTGTCAATTTCACTATTGCCAGTCCACCGAGAAACTTACCAATGCTCAAAAACCTGAAGAATGTACAGAAACTTTCTACCTAACAAAGCCCCTTGCAAATACGAATCCTAAAATAGAACAAGTGACATGAACTAGCGGTTATGACATGGACATTAATTACAGCAATGTTTAAAATGCAGACACTTTGGAAACAAACTAGATAGCCAAACAATATAGAATTGGTGACATCAATCAGTCTATCCACGACAGAGATTTTCTGTGTGACCATTAAAAAATCCTATGAAGGGACGCCTGGGTGGCTCAGTTGGTTAAGCAGCTGCCTTCGGCTCAGGTCATGATCCCGGCATCCTGGGATCGAGTCCCACATCGGGCTCCTTGCTCCGCAGGGAGCCTGCTTCTCCCTCTGACTCTGCCTTCCACTCTGTCTGCCTGTGCTCGCTCTCGCTCGCTCTCTCTCTGACAAATAAATAAATAAAATCTTAAAAAAAAAAAACAACATCCTATGAAAAACGTGTCATCCCAGGGGCACATGTTCACAACCTACAAGTGATAAAGGCCGATTACATGTCAGTAAGCCCAGTATGATCTCAATTCTGTTAAGAAAAAGTATGGAAGAAGAGAGAGGGAGGAAGGGAGGGAAAGAAAGAGGAAAAGTGGGGAGGAGGAGAGGGGGAGGGAGGAAGGAATGAAGGAAGGAGCAACAGAGGGAGAGAGGGAGATCGGGAAAGAGAGCAGAAGAGAAGAAGGAAAATCGCAAACTACAGCCAGAGATACGTTGTGCAGGTGAGTTTCGGTTATCTGTATGGCCTACTTCCCCGGAATTTAATGACTTAAAGCAACTTACAAGCTATTATTGAATGTGGTTTTATCATTGAATGTGGTCAGCCTTTCAGGCAGAGCTCAGGTAGGAGGTGTTTCTGTTCCATGCGCCATCAGCTGGGGTTCCTCCGTGGTATTCAGCCGCTAGTTGGGTGCCCTGGAGGGAGGGACCCAGGAAGTTCACTCTCGTGCCTGGCCTGTCGGTGGGCTAGTTGGAAGGCGGGTGCAGCCAGGCCCGCCCCTCTGCGTGTGGTCTCGGGGTTTCCCCATATATTCTGCCTCCAGCTGTCCAGTCGGACTTTTCACAAAGCAGCTCGAGACTCGGAGAAGGGGGAAGCGCCCAGCGCCCAGGGGCAGCCCGCCCCCCGCGGTGGCATAGCGGTCTCCCCCACCGCACGCCATTGGGTAAAGCAGTTCCAGACCAACCCCCATGCAACGTGAGGGGGAAGAGGATCCCCAAATTTCCAGCCATCCTCAAGGCACCGCAATTGCATATTCAAACAGCAAGGAAGGAACCAAAGCACGTTATCCTCGAAGAAGGAATTTAGTTCCGCTGAGGCTTCCCGCCTCATCTCTTAACCAAATAGATGATGGCGAAATAAGCCCGTCCTCATCTGCAGGATGGGGTCTGTAATTGTTATGAGAGAGGGCTTTCCCTTGCGACTGGGAAGGAGTCTTTGTCTTTCAAAGCCCTGTGCACGGCCTAAGGAGGCAGCATGGGCCCAGAGAAAAATGCCAAACAGATCCCTGGGTGCGGAAGGTCCCTGGTCCGTCATCCAGCTTTCAGAGGTTGCTTTGATGATACAGAAAAGGATGCAAATTGCGATTCCAGATTTCAGGGGCCCTCGGGCCGGCTTCCTGGGGCTGCTGCATCTCATCCCGTGAAACACCCCAGTTCCTGCCCGGCAGCCGCTGATGGAGGGCTGAGAAACGGCTGTGCTCTGATGTGGAGACAGGGCCTTCCAGCCCGTCTCCCCCAGAATGCACGCGTGTCCTCAAACCTGGCCAACTAGGCCCATGGCCTATGACCACCACCCGCTCCCCGCTGCCCCGCCAGGGCATTTTCACGTGAGACCCCTGATGCATGACATGCCGACCTCGTTCCTGAGTCACAAGGAAGGAGCGATGCCCATTCTCTACTGGATCATAGCTGCTTTCAACCTTTGCACCAACATCGGAGTCCGCATTCATTTTGCTCCGCGACCTAGGATCTGTCTGACAAATGTGACTTGGAACCCCGGGCTCGTGGAATCCAACCGAAAATGCAGAAAACGCAAGGGGGAAGGCTGGCCCACCACCAGGGCAAGCAGCCTTTGAAATCTAGGAACCGTGCAGAGGCAGACCAGGCTCGGAGAAATCCATCCCCACTGAGAGGCTCCTGTGAGTGGGGTGGGATTCCTGGACATCGGCCTGGCCTCTGGTTCTCACCACAGACCTGGAATGCATGTTCTCATCTGAAAAGCTTCGGGAGATTTTCCCTCCCAGATGTTAAACACGAAATGGCAGAGCTGATAGAGACAGACACAGTGTGACTTAGGTTTTTGCATGTGCCGTGATGCTCTGCTAGAGGGGGTCCTTGGGGGTGGGGGTCCTTAAAGAGATATTCACAAGCCAACCCCCCCATCCTTCCAAGAAGAGCCCATGACCCTCCCAACAACCAGCATGCACAACTGTTTTTAATTCCAGTGAATTGTTTTCTTTTATCATTCATTCTGGCAGTGAAAAAAATACCCCTTTGATATCAAAGAAGGCAGGCCTACTAGAAAGTATTATTAGATTAGTAATCACGGTGGTAATACATTGGACTGAGCTAGAGTTGATGGAGTGGACTCTCCTGGCCCCAAGCACAGGGCTGTCAGCTCTACTTAACTCTTGTCTTCGTTCTGCCCTGGGTTATAAGTCCTTATGGGTCTGTCTCTCTCCCGGCTGGAGTTGTCAGCACCTGGAAGGCATAGGCCTCTTCTTGTTCACGGTTACCTCCCAGCCCTCCACGCCACAAAGCATAGAGTGGTGCTTAATCAATGCATCAAATAGGATATTCAGGAAAGCCTCAATTAGCTGGAAACCTCATTGAACTGAATTTTATAAATTACCCTCCACTCAAAGGAGGACAAGAAGAAGGGGAGGGGAGAGCTCAAGGATTAGAGCTTTCTGCTCTAACAGAGCTTTCTGCTCTGTGCTGGCTTGTGTCTTTAAAGCATCTGTAAGAGCTGGCTTCGGGTCTGCTCTGGTTCAGCTCAGTCTCTACACCCTGTATCTCCCCCTCCCCAGGCCCGGAGAGGAAGTCTGAAGAAGGCCTGATTGAAACAAGTTCCTCTTTATCCCTGAACCATAGTGGGGTGGGGACAGGGAAATAGTTTCAGACATTGAAAGGCATGTTATCCTGGGGCTCCAACATTCATTCATTCACTCACTCATTCATTCATTCATTCATTCATTCCACGAGCGGCCGTGCATCATTTACTATGCACACTGTTCCCGCCGGTGGGAATGTAACTCGCAGCCCCCTTGTCCTAGCGAGGAAGCCGAGCAGACAATAAACAAGGAACCCTAAACAAGGATGCTGTGTCAAGTGACTCTAAGTGCTGCAAAGAAAAATAAAAGAGCTTCAGGGTATACAGGGTGGGGAGAGGGTTCCCTCAGGAGAAGGGGCTAAGGAAGGCGTCTCCGGGAGGGGGCGAAAGCCACAGGTGACAGGAAGAGAGCTTTGGGCAGAGGGAAAGGCAAGTGCACCTGGGGAGAGGTCCCGATGGTTTGAAGGAGACCCATGGGTTAGCCAGGCTGATTTGCATCGCAAAGCACCACTCTGGCTCCCGCCTGGTGATGGACCAAGGGGGCCAGAGTGAGAAAGGGAAGAGGGAAAGGCAGGTAGGAGGCTCCGGGCTGCTGTGATGCTGAGCAAGGTGTGGGGAGTCCTCGGCTACCTGATAGACTTCCCTGGTAGAGCCAGCGGGATTTGGGGTGTGTGTGTGGGGGGGGTGTGCGCGCGTGCAGGGGGAGAGACAGAAGCAAGGGTGATGGCAAGGTTGGAGCCCAAACACCCGGAAAGCCAGGGTGGGACGTGGAGGTGTGGGGTGGGACAGGTGAGTTCATTCATCTGTGAATCTAGGTGCCTTCCCTTATAAAATAATGAGGCTATTACTGACCTTGAGGGGCTGTGGGTTGAATCGAGAGCATGGGTGAAGGCAGATTTAAAACCTAGCAGCACTCTGTAAAGGTATCTTTACTCCCTCATCGTTTTTGTGAAGAATTGGTGGCACATTCTTCCGGGATCTCTTAGCTTGTGGTTCAGAATCATCGCTCCTTTCAAGGGGACAATCAGAATTACAAGAGCTTTCATGACTCTACCTGTGAGGGGGTCCTATGCCCAGAGTGGCAGGCAGGCGCAGGTCTCAGAGCCCTCCAGACAGGTCTCGGGTGTGCTCCGTGGAGACCTGGAGGCTTGGCAGGACACGTGCAGACATGGGCAGATAAGGTACACGTAGGAGAGGCACTGTCCTGTCTTACAAGTATCTCTGACCTTAGGGGTTGAGACCTGACCTTAAAGAAATAGTAGTAGGTTTATTATTATTATTAGCATAATATACTGAGATTCACCCTAATTCTCCCTAGAAGAAAAGTGGAGGGAAATGAAGAAATTGAGTAATTGAGTCCCTTTATGGTTTCTATATTAAAAGTGATATTAAAGTGATTTTACAAGGCAAAGAATATTGTTTCATAAGTTCACTGTTTTGTATTTTATTATTATAAATATAGTAGACTACATATTGGAATCGTAGAAAATCATAATTTCTGGATATTCAGTAATGGTTGACTAACTCTTCCAAGAATATAAAATGACACAGCTTTAAAAGTCATATGTGTTGGGGTTAGGTTAGAGAGTGTGACTCTTGATCTCAGGGCTCTAAGTTCAAGCCCCATGTGGGGTGGAGAGATTGCTTAAAAATAAAATCTATAGGGTGCCTAGGTGGCTCAGTTGGTTGAGCAACTGCCTTCAGCTCAGGTCATGATCCTGGAATCCTGGGATGGACTCCCACATCGGGCTCCAAGCTCCATGGGGAGTCTGCTTCTCCCTCTGACCTTCTCCTCTCTCTTGATCTCATTCTCTCTCTCAAATAAATTAATAAAATGTTTTTTAAAAATCACATGTATGTATATATGTGTATACACATATATACGTGTATAATACATAAATATGTGTGTGCATGTATACAGATATCACATGTCTATTATATATACATACATGTAATGTACCCATACACACATATATGTAATATACACATACACACATTTATCGGTGAATCTGAAAAATAGAAGAAATAACTCAAACTCTAATCAGTCATATGGCCTGTGGTGGGTTTTTTCTTGTTGTTGTTTTGTTTTGTTTTTAATTTATAAAGTAAATATTTACCGGCCACTGTCCTTGCGTCAAAAGGCCAAGTTACGCTCTTCTCTTTGCTGTGAAGTTCTGAATTACCCAACTCTACCACTAGGGGGTAGCATGTTCCATTACTTTCTTCAACTCTCATTTCCACCTGGATCGTGGGCACATCCCACACAGTTTTAAGAGTGTCGAGGAAAGAGTTGGAGACGTGTCTTGGGCGCCAGTTAAGTTCAGTGGGTCTCTTTACCATCCCCATTTGAAAGATCAGGAAACTGATGCTCAGAGAGGTTAAGTGATTTACAGGAGGCCACACAGCTGGAATTATGCAGCCAATGCTGAAATTGAGTTCTAACTGCAGGAACCAATTTGCTAACCACAATGCTAAATACCTCTCTGTGTCCAATGAAATTATCTCAGTCTACTGTCAAAAAAGTCCTAAGGGATCGGGGGCGGGGGAGGGGGCGGGGGTCCAACTACTTAATGTGATTCTTGAAAAGTTTTTGAAAACTACAAAGTGCTGTACAGATATAAGGAGTTTTATTGGTAATAAAATTGTATCCTGTCTGTTCCAAATTGCCCTACAACATGACACACTCCTTGAGAATGGGAAGCCCTGCTTTTCCTTTCATTTAGGGCCCTGCTGCTGGTGCCCAGCACCCACTGGGCACCCCACACAGGCTCACTGAAGTGTTCATCTGAATTTGTCAGCTCTATGAAATCAGAGAAGCCACAATTAATTTGGTTGCACTGTATTATTAATGTTGCTGAGATTGATATCAATGCTGAATGCCAGAGACGCATTCCAGCTGCCTGTCTTCTTGAATAGGCAAAGAAAGAGAGATGAAACAGTTTCAAGTTTCCCCAGCGAGGCCCTGCCTAGCACTGATTCATGACTTCTGTCCAGACTCCATACCAGCGTGTGCAGATGACGCCAGGCGCTGCTTCTCACCAGTGGCATCTATGGCAATGGCTGACGCTGTGGGGTGGCTACTGGATGGCAGGCACCGTGCTAAGCATTTTTCTTGCATGGACTTACTTAGTCTTGCCCACCACCCTAGGAGACAGGAACTACCAAGTACGATCCTTATTTGATGGCTGAGGCTCAGAGAGGTTAAGTAACTTGCCCAGGGTCAAACAGCTGTACAGCATCAGAGATGTGTTTCCAAGCCTAAATTGTTCATCAAGACACTTTCTGACCTCTGAACATCAAAGAGGAATCAACACATGTAACTGACCTGTTTGCCAAAACTCTGGACACACAACAAGAAGCTCACGATCCAAAGAAATATACAACCCCTTAAAAAAGCCAAGGGAGGGAAAACTGATACCACAATCAATCAGTCAATCAATCAATCTCACTCTCCATGAGGACACAGATATTTCTTCTGTGTGTGGACGACTAGATACATTGAGCCCGGAGCATTCTGTATGAGCACCAAGACCGTGAAGCAGAAAGGTGGGAAATCGCTCTCACTTCCACAAATAACAGATTAAAAAACAAGGGGCGTCATTTGAGTTACCGAGTTCCAAAGTATCTCAGGACACGTTTACCGGGGAGCCAGGCCTCCGCACTCTTGGGAAACAATGCCCAGGTAATTATTTTAAATGAGCATTAATTATGTCATTATTAGAAATGGGGGAGAAAATGCAATTTCCTTCTGTCACTTCTTGATATCTTAACTAGAAGAATATTTGCCGTGCTATTATAACAAGCGACTGTTCGCATAATGGTGCCCAGGCAATAATACAGAGACATGTACATTTTCATATGAATATATCATGCCTAACTAATGAGATTGCTCATTTCATAACTTCAGTTCCATTTTTATTATTTCATAAAACTGGAAGTCCTTATCCATTTTATGAAAAACACCAAACCTTTGTGAAATTCATTAAATAAGCATAAAAAATTCATTAAACAAGTGAATTGCATTCAGGGCTGCTTTGATGCAAATGCCCTTTAAGCAATGTAAAACTCCATATTGATTTAACCTTTCATGTTCTGATATTTCCATGTGGATATAAAAAAAAATTCTTTATTCAGGGAATGAAATTAAGTGCTGATCCCTTGATCTCCAGCTGGGCAAGATAGATTGGTCAATTTAAGTAGTGCCGCTGATCAGCAAACAACTGAATTTAAAAGTATTAAGGCATGTCGATATTTTAAGTATTGTCACCTGCACATCAAGCAATGGGAAAAAAAAATTATTATTCCAGCTCAATTAAGTTGGTGTTTGCTGTCAAGCTGACCTTGAAAGGGCTAGCCCATTGGGCCATGGCTTCGTGCCCTTGGAAGTTGACAAGGGTAGCAGTGGCAAGGTGTAAGACACCAACAATAGCCTGAATATTTTGAATGGTGTGGTCAGAGCAACCACAAAATAATTAGCCTGGAGATGCCGTCCCATTGGGGTTTGTCCCCTCATTAGTGAGGGACATCCAGTAGAACAAACACGAGTTCAGAGGACAAGGAAGGGGTTTGCCCTTCACCCAAGAAATGCTTCTGGGAGCCCTCATTAGGCAAAGAGCATGAGACAGCTTTTAAAGGACTTGAAGGCTCCGTGGACTCCTGAAATGCATCGAGTCACTCATTCATTCATTCAAACGATATATATCGGAAATCTACTCTTTGTCAAGTAGATGCTTGCGGCTGGGAGTATAAAATGTGAATGACAGTGTGGCTCACAGACCGTGAGAGGGGTTTTGCAATGAAGAAGCTGTTCTCGGGGGTGCCTGAGTGGCTCGGTCCATGAAGCATCTGACCCTTGATTTTGGCTCAGGTCATGATCTCAGGGTTGTGAGATCGAAGCCTGCATCAGGCTCTGGGTGCCGTGCGGAATTTGCTTGGGATTCTCCCCCTCTCCTTCTGCCTCTCCCCTCGCTCATGTTCTCTCACTCTCAAAATAAGAATAAATGTATCTTAAAAGGGGGGGGAGGGGAAGCTACTCTCTTAAAAAAAAAAAAAAAAAAAAATCTGGTCCATACTGTTAGAGGCCTGAATTGAATCTCAGCTCTGTTATTTACCAATTATGTTGTGTGGCCTTAAGCAGATGATTCTGTCTCTCTGGGCATCAACTGCCTTGTATTACTACTTCATGAGGCCATTGCACCAACTAATGAGATATTACATATGAAAACCCTCAGCAGAAAGGATGGAAAGCAGAAAGTGCATGATAAGGGGCGATCGTGACCACCATCCTCATCACTACTGTCATTCCAATCCGAACTTCTGATGTTGCAGATAACAAAACTGTGATTTGGAGAACAGAGCTCACACAAAGACTGGGGAGCAGATTGGGATTGAGAGGAGACTTTCCCATGCCAACAGCAGCCCCCACAGCCTCTGGAGCTAGAACCTCCATAATCAAAAGGACTCCTGACTCAGCCTGGCTCCTGTGACTGTAAAATCCAGGGCTGGGTCTGTTGAGTCTTCAGGTGAGGCATGATCCAGGAGTCACTGGGACCCGGCTTCTGTCTCTTGACTTCCCTGCTCCATTTGCTTGGTGAGGACTCCAACAGCAGCCAAGCATTTCCTCTCCCAGTCCCAGGATGGCTTTCAGTGTCTTGGAAAGCTTCCTGTTTATTCATGTCCCCCGACAGGAAGAAAGAGAATCTTTGTCTCAGCCCTCCCAGGTGAAACCTGAAAACCGGTATGATCAGAACAGCTGAAGTCATACATTCCCACCCATTAATACCTGGAGCCAATAGATGGAATGGGCTGACTGGCTTAGCCTGGCCTTGCTCACATTAGGCAAGGGGTGCCATCAGCCCGCCCGGAATCACAGAAATCAGGAGCTGATGGGAAAGTGCAGGACAGTAGGAAAATGCTGGAGATAACACCACAAATGTCCTCACACAAACCCAAATTCCACACACCACTACAGGGTGAGGATTCTAGCATATCTAACTAGTAGTCATAAAAGCAATGATGGCGGGGGGGGGTGTGTCTGGGTGGCTCAGTGGGTTAAAGCCTCTACCTTCTGCTCAAGTCATGATCCCAGGGTCCTGGGATAGAGCCCTGCATCGGGCTCTCTGCTCAGTGGGGAGCCTGCTTCTTCCTCTCTCTCTCTCTCTCTCTCTTTCTCTCTCTTTTATTTATTTATTTAAATAAATAAAATCTTTAAAAAAAAAAAAAAAGAGCAACGATGGGAGCAAGAGAAAGTCTGCATTCTTTCCGATGCACACTGGAGTGGGAGCTTCACGAGGGCGGAGATCGCATCTGACCTCCTTTGCCAGCTTCTCTCCCCAGGGCCTGGCTCTGTGTGTTTGGGGCCCTTGAGTCATGGTCACGAGATCAGATGACTTGGCAGGAGTCTGAAGCCCAGCCCTACCACTTACACATGAACTCTCATGTGTAAGAGGAAAACATCAGGATCCACAGAGCCTGTGAGAAACCAGTGAAGGAATATCTGTAAAGTGAGTAAAAGAAACCTGGATAGGAATCCTTTGAAAAATCTTATGTATTATTATTATTATTATTATTATTATTATTACTAATTACTGGATACTGCCAGACCCCCATCTATACCTTCAGTGATATTTCACATTGTACATGTTCATACAAGGATGTCACCACCTCCAGCATACCCTGCACCTGTCTTGATCCACACCTCTGTCACTGAGGTACCCCTTCTCCTCAAGACCCACAGCAAAGCCACCTTCTCTCTGGGCCTTTCCCGAACACCCAGCGCTGGAAGCATCCCCCTTTTCTTTACACTCCCCCAGACCTTTCTCTCCCCTCTCTTTAGGAGCCCTTGGCCCATAGTATTGTTGTTCGCCTCTTACTTTGCTAGAGGCACTCAGAGAATGTTCCAGACAGCGAGCTCAGTTCTGCCTATAGCCCAATAGCAGTACTTGGGTCAAACACATGGGGCAGTGGGGAGGGGACCTGGTGTTGGAATCAGGGTGCAGATGTATCTGAGTGTGCAGAGGCTAACATCCCAACTCGAACTGGTTAGCAGAGTGCCTAGAAAGAGAACGTTAATGGTATGGTGGTCACAATGGGAAACTCAAGATCTTGGTGGAAAGATTCGTCCATACTCAGGGACAGTTAAGATTTTTGTAATACCAAAGGACTCGGGAAAGTGTAGAGATGCTGTGCCAAGCAGAAGAGAACAGGACATACATTCCCTGGTGCCGCCAGAGTCCCCGGCCGTGGAGGAAAGCATCTGCACAGAGGGAGGGCTTACCAGGTATAGGGAGTTCCATCCACCATTCCCAGGGTCAAGAGGAGACCCCTTCTGGCCCTCAACTCTCCTGACCCCTCTGCAGGCTTTTGCCCCTTCCCTACTCACCCATAGCATCACATTCCTGAACTGAGAGAGTGGAAGGAAGGCTGATTTTCCAGGCGCAAATCTTAGAACCTGAGTTCTTACCACGCATTTACTGAAATAGCTCGAGGACACCTCGCTCTTTGGAACAATGAAGAAAGTGAACCACAAAGAGGAATGAAGTGACTTGTTCCAGGGGAAGAGTTAGTGACGCTGCTCACAGGATTCCGGACCCCAAGCCCTCCTCCTACAACCTACAGTGCCCTTTTACAGTTGCGCACGATTGAAGGAAGGGGGAAAACAGTTGAACACACAGACAATGGGGTTACAGCTGGACCTGGTACACAGCCAGTCAACGCTGAACAGCGGGACCCAGGGGTTCACTCTCCGCGTAGACTTACCTTCAGCAGGTAGAATTCACTCTGTCACGGCAAAAAGAATCCCCCAGGGGAGGGACTGTGACTGAGTCACAACTTCTGCATTTTGCATCTGTGGTTTTAGCCGGTGTCCCGCGCTGGTACACTAAGGGCAGCCGACAGGTGCTCCGTAAGAAAGGAGCTGTTTGAGCCACATGGCTGATGTGGGTAGAAGAGTTTTAGGAAGGCACTAAGCCAATAGGACCATAGATGTCTAAACAGTAGCCAAAGTTCCAGCTCCCCCACGTGCACGATATGCAGAAAGGATGAAATATACACGACAAGCCTCCAACATTTAAAAAAAAAAATGATGAGGTGCAAACAGTCACCAGGGCTATTTGTCATCTTTAAATCTGCTTAACGGAAAGTATTCCTGCTCGCTGCCAGGAAGAATAAAGCAAGAGATGGAAAAGACAGAACCGCACGGAGAAATGTATTATATGTATGAAATGTATTATATGTATGTAATATATTTATGTATATACACATATATATGTACACATATATGATGATATGTACAGCTTCTGCAGCTGGCAAACATGTTGAAGGCAAGGCATGGCCAAAGAAGCAGGTTGTCTGCATGGAATCTTAATAACTATAAGATGCAAAGCCCCTGCTGGCATTACTCGTCCCTCTCTGCCGTTAGTGAGCTGTGTGACTTTGGACAAGTCGCTCTCCCTCTCTGAGTCTTCACTTCTCCCTCTGTGATTGGGGGCAAGGGCAGCTAATAAGCAGTGATTTTTAAATGATGTTCTGCTGAGCCCTTAGGCATCCTTCAAAAGCCCTTGGAGGAGGAGGGTTGGGCGCTCAGTGGGTGGGATTCTGAGCCTCCCCTCCCTCAGCTGATCCCCACCTTAACCAGAGCATTCTGCTTTTATCTCTTTCATAATCAGAGTTCTGCATAATATTTTGAGGGAAGAAACAGCTCTGAGCAAAAAGGAAAATGAAAACCATTCTGCCGACCGAGCTCGGAGGCCTTCCAGCTCTCACATCCCAGCAGCCCAGGGAGATAATTGTCTTGGTTTCCAAGACCTTCGGCCTCTTGCAAATGATTTGGGCACCAAAGAGAAACCACACCCAGATGCCCGTCTGTGTGCTGCCTGCTGGGGGTACCAGATGGCTGGACCCCCCCACCCACCCCCCCCACTGCGCCATGACGACACGAGCCTCCCCCTCCAGAGTGTGAAACCCATTGCAAAGAAAGGGCTTTCTTCTTGGCAGGATCTCCCCCGCCGCTGCCTCCTTCCTGCCTTTACTGTTCACGGTCCCCCAAGAAAGTGGGGGCCTTGTCAGTAAGATGGGGAGTCCTCTCTCTCTCAGCCAAGTGGTTTCACGAGTAGTCTCTCGGTGTTCATGAGATTAAAACAGAGCTTGTAGAGGCCTGGGTAAAACTATCTATTCATTTGAGTTCATAACAACGGCTAACAAACACTATCGTCTCCATCCTGCTGATAACTGATGCCTTTCGTGACGGACATTTGATTGTAAAGGCCGTTGGCAGGACTTGAAGGCATTTCACTTAAAACCATTATTAGATTTCGTTTAGCTCTCCCTTGACACCCCTTCCCCCCAAAATAAGGCCTTCAGGTACCTCTGAGATATTTAAGTACACGTTTCCTTAAGAGACCACCCTCACACCAAAGGCAAATACTTTAAAAGTTGCTTTGTAATATTAAAAATGAGAGAGAAGGAGAGAGAGAGAGAGAGAGAGGGAGGGAGAATACGCGTGAGAGAGAACCAGCTAGGTTTTCCATGATTACTAATTTAGCAGACTCTCTGTTATGTTTTATTGATAGTTCTAAACATAAATTTGCCTTTGGTATACTTTGCTGCTGATGCCTAAAATAAGACATGTAAGAACACATAATCCTATGCCTACGGCTTTTCAGAATAATGTACAAAGGCTCTTTGTGGCAACCCAAGCAAGAGAGATTTAAATGGAGAGGAGCGGGGTTTAGGTATTTCTTCAAATTTGGGCAGAAAGCGAAGTCGCTTGCCGCTCGCCGGTGTATCTCTCAAAATCCCAGCGTTCATGCAGTTTTAAATACAACATTTCTTCGGGTTTATTCTTGAATTAGGAATCGTGATCTCGCCCACATTTTATTATTTGCAATCGGAGAATCCTGTGTGTGTGTGTGTGTGTGTGTGTGTGTGTGAGGCCCCAAGTTCACAGGAGAAAAATAATACATATTGCAACATTTAAGAGGCTGGTTATTTATGACTGCAGCCTGGTGAGGGTACCGGCGTAATATGTGTCACGAGATGCCTTTACATGCTCAGAGAAACACAAAACTTCATGCACAGAGCCCATAAAAAGCAATCCCTTTAAAGGATCTGCTGTCAGTGTCCACCCTCCTCCCCGCAACCGCCCTCCGCTCTTCTTCTTCCTTTTTAAATCATGAGGGGCCAAGGGATAATCAAATCTATATATTTTATCTTCCAAATACTAATGGGCTTGAACACGGGGTGGAAGACGGGACAGCTGATTAACAAGGAAGGTCACGATGTCATCCGAGGCACGATTTATAAAGAAATAATCTCGAGAAAATATGTTATCCGTAAGGAATGCTGCTGTGAGCGATCTGATAGCATCTATAACGAGAGGTGTCGACAGCACGGTACCATCTTCCTCCCGGTGGATACCCTGCGTTTTCACAAATGACGCGTTCACGCGCAAACCGGTGGGTTTTCTGCAGCTCGCCAGCCGCTGCAGACCCGGGCGGTCGGGAAGACCTCAGTCTGTGGTCCATCAAGGCGAAGGGCAGACTGTCTGCTCTCCTGGCCTCGTTCTGCAGGCAGCAAGACAGGGCAGGCGCGGAGAGATCCAAAGCCATCTCTTAGTATTATTTTAAAGGAGACAAAGTAGCTAATAGTGTGCTCTAGGCAAACACACTCTCGGAGACAGATCTGCTTAACTCCCTGGTATCCTGGAGCACAAAGCATTTTAATAAAAAAAAGATTTTGGCTGCTGCTCGGGTCTGAATCACCGACCTCTTTCAGAGATATACGTCCTCAAAGAGAGGCAGCCCGTGGCGTGTCTGAGGTTCCGTTGAGCTCTGGGGCCTCTCCTCCAAGCTTCCTCGCTGCTCCCACCCCACCCCGAAACTCTCCCTCAGGCCCTAGGAGGCCAAGTAGAGAGCAAAAAGGAGGCCTCTTCTCCGTTCCCCTCGCAGCCACCACTCGCCTTCCCCAGGCAGGCGAGCCCCGGAGCTCCCCCCTCGCGCCGCTGGCCCAGGCTCCAGCTTCAGCCTGGTCCAGCCTCTACCTCCCCACCCCTCCCCACCCCTGCCACATGTGGGGAGCAGACTCCTGTTTCCAGCACTAGGTTTTCTGCACTGGGAGCTCTGAGTTCTTGTCAGCACCCTTTCTCAGGAGCTTTTTTAAGCTGCTAGCAGGCTGAGAGGGAAGGCCCGAGTTCCAAGGGCCCTAGATGTTTTGCCTCTCTCATTGCAATCAGTATTTCCTGTGCTCCCGCAGCTTGCAAGGTGTAGGTCGGACAGCAGTGAGATCAGACCACGGAGTCCAAAGGGAGAAGACAAAAGAGAGTCTGCACGTAGGCTCATCGGTTCCTTCACTTGTTTTGAAAGCGCCTCTATATGCCACACCATGTCCTACATGATGGGGTGACATGACAGTGAATGAACGTGATTTCTAGTTTCCTGGGAGGCACCTAATGCCATAGGAACATAATAAATGTAACAAACAGGAACTAGGAGATAAAGAGGGGCTCTGGGTTTGGTGGTGGTGGTTGTCGTTTTTAAGTAGACCCTTCTCGTGATGCGTATCAACCCAGTGCTATTCACAAGGAAATCTGGATAAGTCACAGGAGTGCGGAGGTTTCCTCTGAGAAAGGTCAAGAAAAAAAGGTGGAAAATGATATATTTAAGAGTAAATTCTTTGTGGGCGGAGAGGGATGCCTGGCTGGCTCTGTTGGAAGACCATGTGACTCCTGATGTCCCGGTCGTGAGTTCAAGCCCCACGTTGGGTGTAGAGATTACTTTAAAAATAAATAAAAATAGGGGCGCCTGGGTGGCTCAGTGGGTTAAGCCTCTGCCTTCGACTCAGGTCATGATCTCAGGGTCCTGGGATCGAGTCCCACATCGCATCGGGCTCTCTGCTCAGCGGGGAGCCTGCTTCCTCCTCTCTCTGCCTGCCTCTCTGCCTACTTGTGATCTCTGTCTGTCAAATAAATAAATAAAATCTTAATAAATAAATAAACTTAAAAAGGAAAAAAAAGGATAAGTCCTTTTAACCCAAGGACCCTTTGTTTGCTGGACACTGTGATGATCTGGAAGTTTGGGGCTAACTAGTTAAGCCCACCAGTCAGGGAAGTGAGAGGGATGGAGGGGAGGAAAGAAGACAGAACAAGAAGGTAGGCTGGAGTCTGGTCACTTCTGAGACCCATGAACACATCCTGTGAGTTCATAATTTTAACCGTTACTAACTTTTTTGCTGATCCTTGCAAGCACCTCGGAAGCAGATTCAGGACAAGAGTGAAGTAGCTAGTGGGGCACGTTTAAGGAGATGCTCACTCTTGGGGTCCTGCAAGTACAGTCAGCACCTGATGATGGGTTCCCTCTTAAATTCTGCACACCCCAAGGGTTCTGATTTCATTGGTCTAGGGATGGGCCTTGGCATTGAGATCGTTTCAATCTCCCCAAATTATAATGTGCGGCCAGTTTTGAGAACCACTGATGTTAGGCGTTAGTTGGACAGTGAGGGAGTCAAGGCCAGGGTCCCTAGCAAGAACATATGGAGTCAGGACAGCTAAGATCAAACAGCACTGACACCCTGTTCTGCCACTTAGACCGGACCGCACTGACATTCTGCGTTGCAGGCTTTGCAAAAATGACTTCTGCAAAATGTCCTAAAATAAGGCAGTTAGCCGCAAAGCATTTGTCACCATCACGGGCAAGGGGCCATGAAGACATAAGCCCCCAGATGTCAGCAAAAACAAAGACCATCAGCACGTGGACATGAACCTCATAAGTAGACAGATACATGACCAAAGCCGTGAAGGGTACGACTCAGCACACCCTGATTGCTTACAACAATTCCACCAAAGAGCTGATAAAAACCCCGAACTTCAAAACTCCAAAGTCAAACTCTCTCAGGCCCCCCTCCCACTCTGGGAGCTTTGTATTTTTGCTCAATAAACTTTGCTTTGCTGCCCACCACACCACTCTTCGTCTAGTCAACCTCTTTGTTCTTCCAAGTGGCATGACTGAGACACAAATCCTGTAAGAGCTGCTTTCCCCAGGCAGGGCACCGTGAGTAGAACCGTTAGTGATCAAACATTAACACTTAAAGCAATGATAGATGATCAGATTCTTTGTATGCACTTGGCTCTGTCGTGGGCAGCTTTGCCAGTTTCAGATTTCCCTTTTCTGCGGATGCAAGGCTGCTCCTGATCAGCACAGCCCTTGGGAGAACTTGCAGACCCTAGCTCACTTAATTGTGGGGACAACTCTGAAAAGCAGGTATTCCCATCTTCATTTTATGAAGAGGAAACCAAGGCCCAGGAGGTTAAGACCCTTGTCCAAGACGCATGCAGAAAGGAAGTGGGGTGTAGTATTCTGCCACGAGTTAGTCTTTTTTCAAAGCATGTGATCTTCACCGCCCACCAACTACACCGACTCTTGCCTAGGCAAGTGGCCACCTTTAATCAATGACAAACATGGCTCTGTATCTGTGATCTGGAAGCAGTTTTACTTACAGAAGTCTCTTGTCCTTAACCTAGGAGAAAATCAAGCCCCTGTTTGGCTTTTTACCTCTAGTCATCAGAATTGGCAAGTATCCGGTTCTCTAGGCCAAGTCTGATTAAAGTTGGATTTCCGTGTTGCTTCTGGCTGTGCGACAGGTCCTGTGATGCCCTGCCCAGGCCTCCAGCTGATGGCAAGTAAGGCAAGGGGGATGCTAGGTCCGTGTTAATTCTCCACACCCCAAAGTGCTCAGCCAATGGCAGCTGCCACACAGAAACATGTAAGGAACTGCTTACACCAGTCCTTGGTATGACAGGCCCCTTTGGCTAATGGTCACCAGACATGCTGGGGAAATGCCTTGAAAGAATAGTGTTGGGTGGGGCGCCTGGGTGGCTCAGTGGGTTAAGCCGCTGCCTTCGGCTCAGGTCATGATCTCAGGGTCCTGGGATCGAGTCCCACATCGGGCTCTCTGATCAGAAGGGAGCCTGCTTCCTCCTCTCTCTCTCTGCCTGCCTCTCTGCCTACTTGTAATCTCTCTCTATCAAATAAATAAATAAAATCTTTAAAAAAAAAAAAAAAAAAAGAATAGTGTTTGGTTTCCTGAAAGGCACAGAGGATGAGGGCACCAGAACAAGGACAACTCCAGTAAGGGTGTCTTTCAAAGTCAACACCACCCCCCCAGGGAATACAATGTCCCAAGATCTCTGTACACTTGAGTTGAAAATAGGATGAACTAATGTTGGAATCATCACGGTTTGCATTCTCCACGATGCCACAAGCAGCCATGGAAATATCCATTCCTTCTGTCCCTGTGGACAGCATCACTCTTTGCTCAAGATTTTTATCCCTCCCACCCCCACTGTCTACTAAGCCAAGTACAAGTTCAGCTTCTTCACTTACTGGCTACATGAACTTGGGCAAGACTTCAACTTTCCATAACCACCATTTCATTGTTGATAATATGGGGTTAATAAGAATAGCAAGTATTGTGGTAGATGGATTACAATGTGATTTTGTAGCAGCTTCCTTTCAGAGGAGGAACCTAATCTGGGCCGGCCAAGTAAAATAGTGACTTTGTACCAGCTCTAAATCTAAGCCTTGGAAAATTTGCATTTTCCTGCTGCTACCTCAGCCACTTGTATGTGACCAAGCCCAAAACAGCCTGCTGAAGGGATAGAAAATTATGCAATGGAACCTGTCTGGCTGAGGCTTTCTTAGACCAGAACCGCAAACCTCTCAAGACTCATGGTAAGTAATAAATGATTGTTATTTTAAGCTACCAAGTTTTGGAATAGTTTGTTACACAGTGATAACTAACTGATACACTACGTCATCCAGTTTTTATGGTCATTAAGTGAGAGAATGTATCCAAAGTGTTTAGAACAGGGTAAGTGCTCAATAGATACAAATTATAGTGATCAGACTAATCCTAGTGGCACCAGCTGAAGAAAATACTCTAAACTCTCCTGATGTTCAGCATACGCCATACCTGGATTTGAGCCACACTGAGATATTCTCCATATAGACTTTGCACGTCTCACATCCCAAATACGATTATACTCTTCCCCTTACCTAGAATGTTCTTTATTGCATTTACACTCCCCTGAATCATCTCTAACCTTGGATCCCTAGCTGAAATGCTACCAGCTCCAAAAAATGTATTGCTGGAGATGGAGGGGATTGGGGTGAGAGGGTGATGGACATTAAGGAGGACACCAATGTGATGAGCACTGGGAGTTCTTTTTTTTAAGGTTTTATTTATTCATTTGACAGAGATCACAGGTAGGCAGAGAGGCAGTCAGAGAGAGAGAGGGAAGTAGACTTCCTACTGAGCAGAGAGCCCGATGCAGGTCTCTATCCCAGGACCCCAGGATCATGTCCTGAGCCGAAGGCAGAGGCTTTAACCCACTGAGCCACCCAGGCACTGGGAGTTCTATACAACTGAAGAATGACTGAGCTCTACCTCTGAAACTAATAATACACCATAAGCTAATTAATTGAATTTAAATAAAATAAAATACATTTTTTAAAAACTTAAAAATTAAAATTTTATTAAGATTTTAATTAAATTAATTTAATTAAAATTTAAATTTAAAAAATTTTAAAAAATTTTAAAAACCTTCTGTGTTTGAAATAAACAACAGTGATGCCACATTGCTTTCCTCTTGTATGTCTAATCCTTAGCTCATCTGACTCTCAGGACAAACTGGTTTCATTATTCTCTGCTTCACAGCAGAGGTTAAATGGCTCGGCCGAAGACATTCAGTTAGCCAGAGGCAGAACCCAAACTCCAATGCGGATCACCTGCCTTTTAACACAAGGCTTTTACTGTGGGATACGAATTGTCCTAATTGACGTCATAGCCCTGAGCTTATATTTTCATGCGCCACAGAAATTCACTTCAATTTTGTAAATGGGAGTATAATGTTTATATTTAAGATATGGTAAAGTACAAAAGAGCCACAATCGGGTACACGCACAGGTGCATGCACACAACAGAGGGACATTAAAAAAATCCAAGAACTTGCCTTTAGTTCTTTCCTCCCATGATTTCCTGCCATAATTCTCCGTGTGGGCAAGTGGGCATGTGCCACGGGTATTGCTGTAATGACATCAGAAGGTCACGATCTAGTGACGGATTTACTCCGTGCAAAATGAAGATCATATTTCTCACATAGCGGTCTTGGCTGCAGAACAAAGGTGTCCTGGTAAATCCAATTTTCTGGCTAATAAAAAGTGACTACCTGGAATATTATACAGTCGTGAGGAGCAATGAATTAGAAGTACTCCCAAGAACATCAACAGGTCACGAAAACAGAAATGCTTCATGAGAAAAGAAGCAGAAAAGGCCAAACCCTCAGTACAGTCCAATTCACATAAATTAAACAAACATACCCAGAGCTACGTAACACCACTGACAGCCCCCATGAGTTTATCAGGGGAACGGGAGTGGAAATGGAAATCATCATAAAAGGAAGAAATAGGGGATCAGTCTGCTGAGCATCAGACTGTGGGTTTTGGCTCAGGTCATGATCTCAGGGTGCTGGGATAGAGCCCCAAGGTGGACTCCGTGCTCAGCTGGGAGTCTGCCTCTCCCTCCTCCCTCCTTTTGCCCCTCCCCCTGCTTATACACTCTCTCTCTCCCAAATAAATAAATAATTTTTTTTAAGTGGAAAAAATAAAGTTAATAAGAAGGGGCTTCACCTGGGGCATTGGGAGGCTGAGTCAGTTAAGCGTCTGCCTTCAGCTCTGGTTCTGATCTCAGGCTCCTGGGGTCCAGCCCTACATCAGGCTTCCTCCTCAGTGGGGATCCTGCTTCTCCTTCTTCTGTGCTCTCACTCTCTCTCACTTTCACTGTCCCTCAAGTAAATAAACAAATAAAAATAAATAAATAAATAAAGAGAAGGGGCTTCAAACAGTGATGATAATTGGCTAAGAATTGAAAAGGGTGAGTCGCCTAAACCCACGGCAGAGGTCCAAAATGTATGACTTAAAAAATAAATTAATTAAAGTAAAATTTCTGTATCAACTAAACGTGGATTTAAAATACACAAATACCTCAGCTGCCCTCACAAATATTTCTCCCAAACCTACTTTACTGGGAAAAATCATTTTCTCTGCCTACCATCCCATAAATACATACAAAACACGTTTTATGGTCCAGCCGTGGGGAGTATAGCATAATGTAGAATCTCAAGGAACTGCTAATATTTATTGAGCACCTATGAAATGATAAGCTCTGGACAAGCTGTGTCACATATATGCTAAGTAATTCTCATAACAGAAGAGCAGTTATTTTCTCCTTTTTAAAGACTTTTATTTATTTATTTGTCAGAGAGAGAGAGCGAGAGCGAGCGCACAAGCAGACAAAGTGGCAGGCTGAGGCAGAGAGAGAAGCAGGCTTCTTGCTGAGCAAGGAGCCCGATGCGGGACTTGATCCCAGGACCCTGGGACCATGACCTAAGCCAAAGGCAGTGGCTGAGCCACTCAAGCGCCCTATTTTCTCCTTTTTAAAGATAAGGAAGTTAAGACTCACACGTCAAGAAGTTAACCCAAAGGCATGGCTTGAAAGTGTCAGAGTTGGAATCCAGACTCATCCCTTTGTCCACAAAACCCAAGTTCTTTCCATGGTATCACGCTCTGTACAAGCTGGTATTAGGGGCAAAGTGCGGAAAGAGATATAAGATGTACATTCTTGTCTCGCAGTAGCTCAGTGTAATTATGATAAACACAGACGGACGGAGAGCCCTTTGAGGGCACACAGGTTCTCTGTCATTCCTACAGAGGCAGCGTTCAGCCAAAGCCTGACTTCACAATCTCACCAAATGAGAAAAGTAACTAAAAGTACTAAGAAGTGTGCTTTGCTGCCTGAACTCTCTACTGACTAGCTTTCCAAAGAAGGCTCACGTTATTGTATTCATCCTTGTATATTGAGACCGAGAAGTTTTCGGATGACCGTAGATGTTAGCACATAATTGGGATCTCATAATATAATCAACCGTGTGCTGGCACAGGCCACAGATGGTTTGTGTCCACTGCCCAGAGTCAGAGAGTATGTGGGTTCCTCTACTTAAGTAGAAGGGTTTGAATCCAGTTACCATAGTCACCTCGCCAATCGCCATCATTATCGTGGGACATCACCATCATATCATAACACCCTCCTCCTCATCAAACATATTCTATATGCCAAGGCCTGAGCTAAGCATTTCTCGTGAGTCCTCTCATGGAGCAAACTTCTAAGTTAATGCTAATGTTCAGCCTATTCTACAGATGAACAAATTAAGACTCAGAGAAGTTACTTGCCCAAGATTACATAGATTGTGGCAATAGAATAGTGCGTTAGTTGGGCTAAGTTCGAATGTGCTTCCATGACAAACATCTCCCAATCTCAATGGCTTAACTTTTGCAAAGTTCGCAACAGAGCTGAGAATCCCAAAACCGACCATCTTCCGTGCAGTGACTCCAACATTTAGTGGCTTTACCACGTCAGCAAGATTTCTGCACATACGCAGAGGCAAGGGGAGAGGAAAAGGAACATCTCAGAGACCTCATAATATAATCAACCATGTGCTGGCACAGGCCTCAGAGACCTCTCATTGCCTTCGCTTGAGAATGACATATCAGTCGTACTTCTGAGCCCAGAACGAGTAACATGGTTTCACTGCCAGGAGGCTTGGAAGTGTTCTCTATAGACAGCATGCCAGGAAGGAAAGGAGAAGTGCATACAGGTGAGCGCTAGAAGCATCCACCACAGATAGGGACTCTGAAGGCATCTTAGTCCATGGAGAGAGCTGAATCAACCATGGATGTAATTTTGGCTTCTTGAACACTTCTGTGGGAGGGAGGGGCAATTATCATGTGCTGTGCCCTGACCCTGGGCCCAGATCCTTACATGAACACTCACATGCACTGTCCTTTACCCCGACAATGACACCGTGAGATCAGCACTATTGTCTCCATTTTATAGATGAGTAAACTAAGACTCAGAAGCTAGGTGACTTTCCCAAGCCAGAGCTGGACCCACAGCAAAGGTTTTCTACCTCCCAAACCAAACTCCATCCCGCAAAATCACCAAATCATGGCATTCACTCGTCTGTTACTTGACAAAATACATTCAAACGTGTTCTGGATTTTGCATTCGTGAGGATGCCAGAGCTCAGCAAGTTAAAAAGTACATCAGTCAAGAGGTCATGGAGCCAAATCCATGCAGGAGCAAAAGAGGAAATGCCCTTTAGGCAAAGAGTTCCAAGTGTAGGAGAAACGAAAGGTAGAAGCCCCCCAACCTCATCTTGGCAGCCCAATCCCTGGAGGGAGAGGAAGCAGGAGGAATTCCAACCCCTGCAGAGTTCATGCTCTTAAACACTTATAAAAGCTTTAAGATCCAGACAAAATCCAGACCTAAGTGCAAAGGTTACTGGAGTTGGGATTTTATTGCCAGATGTAAATCCATCTTCTCTAAGACCTACTCTAGGTCCCCTGTGCCTCACTTGAAATATTTCATGTGCACTGAATGGATTTGTTGGCTCCCTGTTGCCTTCGTAAATTATGAAGTCCAAGTTGCTTAGGGCCTAGATCCAGCAGGGGTGACTCCAACTGCGCCCCTCCAAACACCGAATGGAGGACAGCTTTGCTTCGTTTGTAGGGATTGCTCTGATTTACTCTTTGGTCCACCATTTTGGATTGAAAGGGAGAAGGGGTACTTCTTGGCTCACAGTAGGTCCCCCCCAACCCAGAGTTCATTGGTCCAGCCACAAAAATATTGGACCAGAAATGGACTGGACCAATTAGATTCTTTCTCTCCCCTTTTCTCTCATATAGGAATAGGATACTTATTAAAAGGGACATAGCTGTTGGAGGCCAAGACTCCTTAATGGCAGCCCCCTGGAGAGAAATTCCTGCAAGTCCTCTTGCTCTTAATCTCTAGAGGTAAGTCCCCAAGTGTGCGTGTCTGGCCACCCTTATATCTACTGACCTTTTACCTTTTTTGTCCCACCTCACTGAGCCAAGGTCCATATGTTGCAGCCGCCAAAAGAATCTTGACAAATATGTGTTAACCCACCCAACCTCAAGACAGAGACCCATCATCTTCAACCTTCCCGTCACCCATGACCCACTGTTCTGTACTTCTTCCCAAAAGTCAGCAATTTCACCTGTTTTCTTTTGGCCCCCCCTTGGAATGGTACAGGTGGGTGGGTAAGGCAGAGGAGGAGCTGGGAGTCTGCGCCTGGTTGACCATCAGAGTTCTAGGAGAATCGATATCTCCTTAGTCCTTAGGCATGACACCGCTAGAACCCAGAGTCACCAGTCAGAGACTCAGTGGGACCCAACCTCCTTCCCAGTCTGCCCCTGACCACCATGTCTGGCCCCATCCCATTCATTCCTTCCCATCCATCCTACTATTCTGATCCCCAAATAGCTCCCTCCATGACTCAGCATATGCCATTTCCTCTCTCACCAGGAACACCTCTTCCTTCTTTCATTAAAAACCCAGCTTATCTGTCACAAGCAGATTATTTCTCCATCTCCTGCACACAGCTATAAGGCACGATTAGTTAAGATTAGTTCCTCCCATTGTCCATGATGCTTATTCTCCCTCATTGCACTTAACGTGTGTTGTATTACTATTATCTGATTTATTTCATGTCTGGGCCCTCCCCACTGGATTAGTTGTTATTTAAATACCTCCTCCAATGTAGGACTAATGCTGCCAAATTAGCTCTCAGGTGCCTCTGTACAAACCAGACTTTGGGGTTTCCTTTTTTTTTTTTTTTTTTTTTTTTAGCCCTTCCTAAAGAGATGCAGCCTCGTGGGAGAAAAGTCTACTAAGATCTAGTTCTTAAATGTATCATAAATGCTGCCCCGTGAGCATGCTTGGGCCTGCACAGTACTAAAGGGGAAAGAGCGAGGTTGGGGGAAGAGGCAGGCGAGTGAGCTGTGCAAAGGGAAAGCTAACAGAGAAGAAAAGAGGCCAATCTCAGCAGAATCTCCTTCTGCTGTTAGACTGCTCTGTGGGCGTGCAGATCTTCGTAGAACAAGGTCCTCCGTCAAGAGTGTCATCACAATGTCCCACGAATACTCAGAGAGAAAAATACTGATCTTCTCCACACGGGGAAATCCTACCCAGGAGTCAAGAAAGGAAGAATCTCTGTGTGCATGTTGGAAAGATGTACAGTAGATCATTGAGTGAATACAATGATGTTATTCATAGTCTACAAGGTATTAACCCTTCTGGGTGGTTACAATGTACCAGGATTTTACATGGTAATTTCTTAAATCATCAGAAGAAATCTATGTGGTAGGCTTCTGAGCCCCATTTTACTGATGCGGAAATTGAAACACAGGGACTAAAACATTTGTTCAAGAGAGCTTGGCTGGTGATGGTAAGAGCCACTGGGCAGGAGACCTATAGATCTATCATGCTAGCCTACCTAGGCTGCTAACATCTGGGTTCTCAACCACCATGCTACCTTGTCATTAATTATGTGTGTGTGTGTGTGTGTGTGTGTGTAAAAGAGAGAGAGACTTTATATATAGCTTATGCTTATATGGCTTGTATTAACATAGAACATTTCTGGAAAGCAGCCAAGAAACTGTTAGGAGTCCACGCCTCTGGAGAGTGGGAATGAAATAATCAGATGACTTATGTGTCTCTTGCAACACACACACCCCTCCCGAACACTGTCTTAGGAATTCATTCCACTGTAAGTAATAGAAAACTCAATTAACGGAGACCTAAACAAAACCAGTTTATCTGTCTGACATAAACTAGAAGTCCAGAGCCGGGGGTTTATGGGCTCCCTGATACGAGAGCTACTCTTGCGTGATTACCATGGCTTTAGGCTGGTGGAAACAGCTCTTCCTTGCTTTATTTATTTATTTGCTTACTTATATCTTCATCAAACATTTCTGTATTTTACCTACGTCCCTCGTTCGTTGTCTTTCTTCTGCTCTAGAATATCACCTCTATGAGGATGGGGACTTTGTTTGCTTTACAGCTGTATCCCAGCACTGTGGCATCCTACCTGATACAGAGTAAATGCTCAATAAACACGTGTTGAGTCAATCAGTGAATGGATATGGCTACTTCAATCATCACTTCCATGTTCACAGACTCAACTAAGGTAGGTGGGGGGGGGGGTCGGTGGGGGGAGGAGGCGGGGCACCAAGACCTCTGACCTCCTTTATCATGAAAAGAAAGGCTTTCCCAGAATCCTCTACACAAATTTCGCCTGCCTCTTATTAGCCAGAATTGGCTTCCTTGGCATGCTCCTCTCCTGCAGCAAAAGGTGCTAGAAAGCCAGAGGCCAATGACCATGACTGCAGAGAGCCACCCCAGACCACATCAGGATGTGCTTAGCCAGGAAGAAGCAGCGAGTGGCTATGAGTTACATAATCAGTCATTTCACCCACAGGTTGTTTGGCTTTTTCCCAGATGCATGTTCTAGTTTTATTTTATATATATGTAGATATATATATTTAAATATATAATAAATAATAATTTAATATATAATATATAAATAATAATTTTATAAATCTATATAATATTAAATTATTATTTATATATTTTATATATTATATATTATATATTATATATTATTTATTTATATTTTATATATTATGTATTTTATATAATATATTATATATTGAATTGTTATTTATACAATATATATTTTAATATATTAAATATATATTTTTAAATATAATATATAATATTATATTTAAATATATATTTAAATATATAATAAATAATAATTTTATATATATATAAAATAAAAGTAGAACATGCATCTGAGAAAAAGCCAACCCCCCCAAAAATATATATATATATATATATTTTTTTTTTCTTGATTACAAGGGTCCAGACCCCATTGCAGGCTTCCTCAGAATCTCAGGGGGTGAGGCCAGACATGTGCACCTGGACAGGTGCCCAAAAGACTCTGATGCACCATCCATAATTAAAAACAAAAACAAAACTTTCCAGAGAGTCTTATAATGTAGCTGGAGACTTTAAAGCTCTGGAAAAGGAATGTATCCTGATTCTCATAAAGACGTAAGCCCAAGAGGTCTTTCTAGATCATTGAGCCCAAACTCTCCACTTTTCAGAGGAGTAAACTGAGGCTCCCAGAGGCAGAGAGACTTGTCCAGAGCCTCCCAGACAGTCAGTGGCAGACCCAGGCCAGGTTCCAGCATTGTCTCTCAAACAAGTGTCTTGCTCTCTTCAGCTCCGGGCCATCTTATTCTCCATCACCAGGCGCTTAAAGCCAGGGCCAGGACCCTCCCATTACTCACATTTAACTTTTACAGAGAAACAACCAAGTATCAATTTTGCCTTCCTCCGTTAACTGCGTAATCTAGAGTAATAAATTAGTCCCGAGGCAAAAAGATGTCCTTAATCCCCGTGCTGCTTTTCCATATCCCTGTGGTGTTTATAATGTAAAAGGAGTTCTAGGGGCTAACGTCCCCCCTCAGCCTTCCCCTTTCTGCATGTATAAATTTAGATTTCATAATTATAGTTGCAGGTTTCCCCTTTGCTCTGCCCCTGCCCTTGAGCTGGAGAGTGGCACAAGAAATGGTTTACGTTCTCTGGTCTACCCTGACAGTCTAATCCTGCTCCTGTATTTCATGCTGTCTCCGTCAAGTCCATTTTCTCTCCACTACAAGACAGACACTGTGTCTAAGGCCCCCATCTCCGTAGACTCAAAGCAGTGTGCTCCTGGACCAAACCATGGCATCCTTCTGCAAGGTCTTACAAGCCAGCCTGGGGACAGACAGTTTCTGAAATGCAGGCGAGGAGACCCACATTAAGCTCCTCTTGATGGATTTATTATTGAATCCAATCACGAAACCAAAATGAAAGAGTAAGATGTGACCATCCCAGAGAAAGGAAGACCTGCCAGGCTACATCTCCCAAGGCCTGTATGGAACTCCAAGGTCAGAGTCTATGCTTTCTTGTAAGAGGTGCTGGAGCCGGGCAGTGGACCTCGCAGTGGTTCCTGGATTGCCTCAAATACTAATCAGTTATGTCACCTGAGCCGGTGGCTTAACCCCTCTGAAACCCCGTTACTCCTCTGTGGGAGGAGGGTAAGAAAATGTATCTATTTAACGCCTCAGTGTGGCCAGAAAAACAAAAGAGAACAAGTTACGAACGTATACTACCTTAGCCGGTAATGTGGGTAGAATCGAGGCAACCGAATCAACGGTGTCCTAAAGTTCCAGCCCAGCTGTGTTCCATCCCAGATTCACCAACCAATGTTTTTTCCCAGTCGTTCAGACCTTATATACGGCCCTAGTCATCAGCCAAGACAAAGGTGAAAAACATCAGCTGAGAATTCTAGGGGTTCAAGTTCAAGAAACGGAAACATCTATCTGTGTGCCCTGTTTTCTTTGTTTTTTTTTTTTCATTTCTATGCAGATATTTGGTATTATGTAGATATCTAAGGGTAAGAAGTGCCAGTCACATGGGAGACAAAAGCCAGAGCAGCTTAGATCAATGACCTGTTAAGTGAGGTCCTTATTTCTCGAAACTGCTTCGAGACAACTAAACATCCACTCTGAGATGTGTTGCTCTCCCAAAACTTTGCAACCAGCAGCCTGAGCCCAAACCCCAGATATTTCAGTGTTAGCTCTCTGACACCAGACAAGGGAAGCTCTCCTAGGCTCTAACTTCTGTAAAATGAAACAAATAATATCTAATGTCAGGCAGATGTTAGAGCAAAACAGTCAACCCCAAGGGGTCAGAGATTCTCGTGGCCTTGCTAATCATTCAACCCACATTCAAACCACATTTCTCTAGTGAGAAAGTGATTTGGGGACGTCTTGAACAACGCCTTAGAACAGTGCCTGCATGAAGGCAGGAAAATCTTTTGTTCAGTGCCCAACCCTCCTCTCCCAGAACAATGCCCAGCATTTAGTAGCTACTCAATATATGTCTGTTAAATGAAGGATATGTGCTGTTCTTCCCACATGGAACAGAATAGCCCTACTCGAATAGAAGGGCCAATGCCCTCGGATTTTCTTCTGTCCTCACCGGGACCTCGTACTGTGTGTGCACAGAAGATAATCGAGACCCCTCATAGTCCGTAAGGACCATGGACAATCGGTGGGGGTTGGGGGGGAAGATGGTTTAGAACCACCGCAATCTGTCAATAACAGCAGATGCCATGGGTGTGTATGTGGGGGGTGGGGGGTAACCACACAATTAGCCTTGACTCCAAAATAAGAGAATCATCTTGGTTGCCTGTGAAACTCTTCCCGAAGACGAAATTTCAACAGAACATTGCAATAGCAAATATTCACTGCAAAATTCCACAACTTCTGTCACTATGAAAAATGTCATTGAAGGAGATTTTTCTCAGAAAACAGCAACATGCAAAAGTAATCAGGGCTGGAAGACTCAAAGATGGATGAAGAAAACAAGAGAAACAGATCCAATAGCTCTGGTTTTATGAATAGACTTCCACCCACACCCCCTCATTTGTAAGACCCTCGTGAGATCTTTTTTTTACAGCAGGTTATGAATCATCTTCATGATATCTTTAAATGGATGATCAATACTATATTTTCCCATAAAATGTTTGGTTTGAAATCCGATTTTAAGTGCATTAGAGTTTTTGTGCACCGAATCAGTGAATGCCTTAATAAATTGTCATCAGATATGAAAGAAATATAGCAGAGATTAATTGCCATATTTATTTATGAGTCTATAAAATACCTTGTGAGAGTCCTGGCACATTTTTGGGATACCAATTTGAACCTTCAGGAAAGTTAAAAGCATTAAAAGAGACTGCAAGGAGATTTATGATCAGAATGTTTTTAATTGCAGACTCAAGCAGACAGGCAGGTATTAGAATGGCTGTGCCCTTAATGGGCATGTCTCGTGTGTTACTCTTTTTTTTTCCCCCTTTAAAAATGATATACTTCCCATATTTTTATTGATTTGTGAAGATCTGCCGTAAATTACTGGGGCCTGCACGTGACATCACAAATGGTCCCAGCTTCCCTAAAGTAGTGGGCCCCAGGTGGCACAAAAAAAAAAAGAAGGCTCCTGGCCAGTTCTAATGCTCGGCTTGGAGAGTAGGAGAAACCACAGGGAAGGAGAAAACAGGAATGTCACTCATAGCACAGACGTGTAGATGGCTTGAAGCTGCACATATTTTCACGGAAGCCTGAATGTCAACAGAAATGCCATTCTTTAGGGGAAAAGAATAACAAAATATCCTTACTCCCTGCCCCTTAAGAATGTTCCAGTGGAGATCTGTATGCAAGACCCCACAGTCCCTGACTGTCCTCAGAGCCAGCATCCCGGTAGCTGCCCTCCCCATTTGTCCAAGCCATGCATCTGTCCTCTCACTGTCCACTCCAGACCACCCCAGGCCCTGTCCCAGAAAGGGACAGGACAGGGCACCTTATTCCAGAAGATCTTTGCACACTATTCTTTTTTTTCTACATGTGTTTGTTTCTTCCCCCCTAGACTTTGTCTTCAAAAGCTGTTCTCTGGTTTTCAAATCCATACATCTGTTGTTTACTTTCCATTTTAATTCTGTGAAAACACGAGATGCCTCAAGCTTATCATTAGAAAGATGTTACCCTCCACGGGATAAAAATAATCAAGACTTTCTGTATACAAAAACTGCTTCGCGAGCAAGAACTTAATGCACCACCCCTCCACCCTCCAACCCTCCCTCTACCGAAGCAAAAACGAACCTTAAAAAAAACAGATCTTGTCCTGACAATATTCACTAACTAAATTCCGTTCCTTGTTCTGATTTGTTTTGTTTTGTTTTGTTTTGTTTTATCAGTGTAGAAAGATAGCCTTAAACTTGGCTGGACTTTTTATGTGTTTTTTTTTTCTTGCTATTGCTACTTTTTGTTTTGTTTTGTTTTGTTTTGTTTTGTTTATTTACTTCTCAGTCACAGCTGGGTCTGCTTGCTATTTTCTGTTTTAATGTATGATCCACATCAAATGGCTAAAACCTCCAAATTATTGTGTAAGTGCTTTCATAGTGCAGGCTGATAGAAAAGCATACCATAGAGATCCAGAATGGTGTGTTTCCAGTGGTGCTACTTCTTTGGACACTTTCCCTGCTGTATGACACTGTGTCATCGCAGGGCAGTACATGTGGATTCTCGGAGTCCAGTTGGAGGTAACCACATCTCCTGGCTGTGGCTGGCTTGATGTGTGTTTGAAATACAGTCTTGCAGAAAGACCCAAAATCTAGGGGTCCAGATTCCAGCCCCTCCTCTGTCACCTACTTCCTTCTAGCTGATGTGATCTTGGATTTGCTTCTCATGTCTCCAACTTCCTTACCCCGAGCCTTAAGACAGAAAAGCAGAGGCGTTTAGGATCGCTCTGTAAGCATGCTAGGAGTGCAAAGGAATTTTTATTATCGACAAGACATGATTTTTAACTCTAAGCTTAGGTTTGTACCTGCTTTACCGACACACCAGGACCTCTACATTAGAGCTCGTTGTGTTACTTTGTTCAGAAATTCATTCTTTCTGTTTGCCACCTTCCTGACAAATGACATCGACACCCCGATCTGGGAATGATGGTCTTTTTATTTTTCGCTCTTGATGCCAAGGTTGCTGTTGACAGTATGTGCTCAGGCAAAGCAGAGCCTCCCTGCCTTTCACAATCTGATGCCACGCACACTACTTCCGTCAGAACAATTAGTGTTCATTTCGGCTTTACTCAGGGAGACCTGCGGCGACTGATCAGTATCAATTATAGATGCATCTGTCCAGATGCACTTGTCCATTCATGCATAGATTTGAGGAAATCTCGTTCTTCTTCCGTTCAAAAACAGCCACTGAAAAAAATACATACTTTAAAAAACACAATTTGGCACATTTTCATCTATGTTTTTATGCCCACAAACCCACACATTGCACCTGTGATTTAAGGCACTGGAACTTGATTTGGAGTATTTCTGGCTTGTTATTCATCCCCACCCTCTGTAAAAACTTCTGTCTTTATAAAATGTCGGGAAATGAGGGATATTTAACCCAAAATAGTACAATAGGATTTCTGTGTGTGTGTGTGTGTGTGTGTGTGTGTGTTGGATTCAAGTTTATTGTCAAAGACATATCCTTTTTTCTTTTTTTTTGAAGTTTTTATTTTAATTCCAATTAGCTCACATACAGTGTGGTATTAGTTTCAGGTGTACAATATAGAGATTCGACAGTTTCGTACGTCACCTGGTGCCCATCACAGCAAGTGCTCTCATCCCCATAACCTATTTCCCCCATCCCCCACTCACTCCCACTCACCCCCCTCTGGCAATCACCAGTTTGTTCTCTGTAATTAAGAGTCTGTTTCTGGCTCAAAGACACAGGCTTTACTCTGCCTGCTCAAGACCTTCGGTGAATTTAAAGCAGAGGAATATGAACTTCAAATAAGCAATGTGGACGAATCCTCTCCACGCTCCAAGTAGGCCTCTGACCACCTGCTTTATTCATATTTGTTTTAATGAGCAGCTAGAGGAAATATCAGAGCGCGTTCAGAATACAACAAAAGGATCTGTACCATTTGTACAAAATACTTTTTGCGTGGAAGGACTCCCTCAAATATAACAGGGAGGGTCTGCCTCTCATAAGTCTGTCTCTTCCCTTCAGTACAAGTCTAGATGGACACACACACTCAACTGGGCATTTTTCCCAAACTAAATTAATCAGCGGTAAACAAAGCAATGAGAAGCCGGAGCCCTCAGCTGCCAAAGGGAGCGCCTGTCCACAGCCGGAAGAATGAGAACAGATTCCGTGACCCCTTCCTTGAACCAGACTTTCCAAGAAAGACTTGTTTCAACCTGAGGTCGCAGCCAGACAGAGGGCTACATTGGTCTAACCCACTGGCTCTGTTTTGTGATGAGGCTCTGAAAATAATGGGAAGGGGACACACTTGATACGAACTGTTTTTAGGGGACCCCACTTTGTGCTGGGGGGGCAGGTCACAATCAAACCCCAGGGGCACCAGGTAGGTTTGCTGTGGGTCTAGCCTCTCCCTGAGAAAGGAATAAGAAATCAAGGTTTTCCAGTCTTGGAAGTGGCGGCCTTCCTCCCCAAGACACTCTGACACTGTAAAGTAACTTTGAAGACAATAGAAAGCTTCCTTCACAGAAAACCTGCTCTTTGGTTTGTTTTCCTTTTCTACCTAAGAAGAAAAACACCCAGGAACCATCAGAGCCCTACCTTCCCAATTTACTTCTCCGCTGCTTTTCCTCTTTCAATCTTTTTTTTTTTTTTTTCTCCTGAAAAATCGTGTTGCTTTTTCTCTAATCCTAGAGAGCAAAGACAAGAGGTAGGCCCGGAGGCCCTGCGCACAGCATTGATACCGCAGAGGTCTTATAAATCAGGGAAAAATCAATACATTCTATATGGTAGCTTCTCCTTTGCAACCAGATCGCCAGGGGACATAACTAATGCTTTTTCTCCACCACCAACCCATTTTTCTGTCATAAAAAAAAAAAAAAAAAAGAAAAAAGAAAGAAAGAAAGAAAAGAAAAAAAAATCTGCTTAGGAACGAATGGGCAATCAAAGTTGCTGAGTAAGTATTTCAACTATCTAATTTTATTACTTTACAATTGACATACCTTCCCTCTGGAAATGTTTGCAATTAATTAATTAGCAGTAATCTTCCCCAAGGGACTAATTTAATGAATTCTCTCCAGTTCTTACTTAAAAAAAAAAAAAAAATAGATGTATCCAAGCAGCAAATGTGTGGATGGCTGCAAAGTGCATCTTGAAAAAAAATCAAGGGATCTATTACGGGGCCTTTTTATCACTAATCAATGCGACGGTAACGATAATTCTTTTTCTAACTGGGAATTTCCCCGGGTTGAACGCAAGGTTTTTCCAAGGTAAGAACGCTTGGCAGCAGCAGGGAAACCTCCTTAGTATTTAGAATGAAGCTTGTCCTCCTATCAGGAATAGGCGGAGGAGTGTTGGGTTTCCAAGATCTATAGAGTCTGGCCCCTTCTGTCCCACCTGTACTGGGGGGGGGGGGGGGGTCGGGGGGCAGGGAACCAATGGTGTTCCAAAGAGGTGTCTGACTTCAGGGGCTTACCGGTTCCCTCTGCAAGGTTCCAGCGGAAAACTCTGCAGCCAGGGATCCTGGGCCAGGCCCTAGACTTTGCCTAGTCACTGGGCTTCCTCCTCGCCTCGCAAAAATGCAGGGCAGAGACCAGGAGGTTGTGTCTGACCTCTGGGCTACATGTTCTTGCGTTTCAGCTAGAAAATACAACTGGGCCCTTGAACCAATCCCCCAGATTCCTGCAGGAAGGGTGCAGCGAGGACCTGGGAGCGCGTTTTGTACATTGTAAAGTGCCCTGACCCTGTGAGTGGAAGGAAGATTTTCAGAGGGTTCTGGCCTGCCAGCCCCAAAGCCAGAGTTCCACTTGGATATCCGCAGCATCTCCCGAAGACCCGCCCCCCACCGGACTGGATGCCCCTTTTCTCGCCCTCCACCCCCGCAACCCGCACCCGGACCACAACGTCAGGACTGGGGGTTAAGCCTCTAGGTGCTCATAATCTACAGGGTTCACAAACTAGAGGCCGCGGGTCCGGGGCCAGGCCTAGAGAACGTAGATCCCTCCCGGCACAGACGAGCTCCTCCGCCCCTCAGTGCCACTTTGAGGACCCCTGGGATGGGGGGGAGGTGTTCAGATCGCCAGGCCCAACCCGGCGGCGTCGCCGCGGAGCGCTGGGCACGAGCCGCCATCCCCGCGCGCTGAACCGCGGCTCGCCAGCGCCACCCCCAGCGGAGCGCAGCGGCTGCAGCTCGGCCCCGGCGCCTTCCTGTGGCTCCCCGGCTCCCGGGTGGACAAGGCGGTCGGGGCTCAGGAAGCACCAACCAAGCCTCGCCTTCCGAGGAGATGCGTGGGGTGTACGCCCGCCGCCTGCAGATGCCAAGGGTCAGACGGAGCGCATTTCCAGGCGGAGTGCGAGGGGAACTGAACCTTGGCCTCGAGGGGGCGCTATTCGGCCAGTTCGAGGGTCAGAAGGCTGCGGAGAAGCCCCAGGGTCGAGACCCTCGCAAAGACCAGGGCTCGGAGAGCCTGGATCTAGCTAGAGTCCTGGGGAGGCTGGGGTAGAGAACCAGATTCCGGAAGACAAAGACGGCCGGGACAGTAGGACGCACCGACGCTGCCCAGGCGCGGCCCCAACGAGTGCGGGGCCTGTGGCGAGAAGAAACTTTCCCGCAACAGAGGGGCGGGGGAGCGGGGCTGGAGGCTTCTCCCCCGAGCCGCCGCTCTCCTCCACCTGCCAGTGTTCAACCTCCGCCCAGCCTTCGCCCACCCCTGTTCCCGCCCCTCCCCCGCGCGCCTCTGTTCACTTAGACTCCTCATCTCTCTCCTCTCCCCTCCTCCTTCTCCCTCTTGCCTTTCTCCCCCACTTTTCTCCTCTTTTTTTCTCTTATCTCTCCTTTTGTATTCTCTCCCCCCCTCGCGGCCCGGCAGGCTTCTCTCCTCCTCCGGGCCGCAGGGGAGGAGGTAAACGAGCTGCGCCCGGGGCCTGCGCGGCACTGAGGGAGGCGTTTCTCCTACTTCTCCCGGGTAATTTGGAGAGATTGTATGTGCGCGCGCGCGCGCGTGAGCTTAAGGCGAAAAGGGGTAGGATCCAGCGCCCAGCAGAGAGGGTCGGGGGTCTTTGACGTTCCTCACCAGCTGCACAAATCTCCCGAACAAGTGTGAGTGTGGGTGAGAGTGTGCGCGCGCGCACGGGCTGGCTGCGCTTGGCACGCTTGGTGGCCCGGGGCCCCAGGGCCCGGGGGCCCGCCTGGCGGCCCGGGATTACCGTGACGTCACACTGAGACTCTGGCCACCTTGGACTGGGACACCTCGGGAGCCGCACAGCCCCGCGCCGCGCCTCACCTTGCTTCGCCACCGCGCGAATTTGGGAACCCGCATCCTTTCCCTTTCCTTGCCCATCCATGGGCCCTTCTGTCTTCCGGACCACGCGGGTCGGAGGGGCGCCTTCTGGAGCGCAGGGCTCGGCAGCCGGACTGCCCTCGGCTCTGCCTCCAGTGGTGCCAAGCGGGCGGAGGATCCGGCGCTGGGAACCCGCTGCCGTGTAAGGAACCGAGGCGGCGCAAGGCAGGAGGCGCAGAATCGCGGGGCTGAGGCGGCAACTCGCAAGAGGAGAAGAAGGCGGTCCAGGGACAGCCACCATGTCCTTCCCGCACTTTGGACACCCGTATGGCGGCGCTTCCCAGGTAAGAAGTGCCTCCATGGGGGATGGGGGCAGACTTGGGGGGTGGGTGTGCCTAGTGCACGCGCCCGCCACTGGGCGCCCTCCTTTCGCACGAGTCTCCCGGGAAGCCAGACTGAGCAGGTACGACGTACTACAGACCTCTCAGACACCCCTAATCTCTGGTCAAGAACGTTCCATTCCCCCAGGGCAAGCTGGAAAATAGTGTGACCCGAAACTTGGGCACCGACCACGCGCCCCGCGAAGTGGGTTGCATATCGATACCTTCCAGACAAGGCTGCCTTATTGTACAGATATTGGAGGTGACCCCGAGAGCCCACCTCACCATTTTTCAGTTGTTTGCTTGTTGACTTCTATTCTTATCCTCTCTCCCTTCTTTGAGTGGGTGCAAGCTCTCTGCTTCTGGTTCCTTCGATTTTTCCAGATTTGGATGGGTGTTATGCAGTGACAAGGGTTTCTTGGGGAAATTCTGGGGACACCCATGGCTGTTGTCCAGCTTCCGCCCAGATTGTGGGGTCTGGTTCCAACTTGACCTCTGACCCACCTTGTGATCTTGGACAAGTCTCCCTGGTCCTCATTTCCTATCTGTAAAATGGGAGCAGGAGTAAGATGTGATGGTGGTCTCCAGGGCTAACTTCTAGCTCTACCTTTGTAGGATCCTGTGATGGGGGTGGGGGGTAGGCAGGAGGAGGGATAGGCGAGGGAATCAGCAGAGTTGGCCTCCTGTAATTCGCATTTCAGAATGTTCTCTTCGCCTGGACCCCTGGGACCCTGGAGCCTTAGCAACGTTTTAGGAGTATCTGTAAGGGGTCAGTTTGGATAAATTGCGCCTTAAGATAATTCCCATCCCAGCCGAATCTCCAAACACGGAGGCATGTAGTCGATGTGGAATGATGGCAGGATCGGGCAGTGCACCTCTCTCGCCCCATAGTTTCTGGTGTCTGCAAGTTCCAGTGCCACTTGCTGCGAATCCGCCCCGCACTCCGTCCCAGATGTGGCCTCAGGCTCCACCCCGGCGGCCGCCCTCTGCTGCGCATCCTACGACAGTCGGCTGCTGGGCAGTGCACGGCCGGAGCTGGGCGCAGCCTTGGGCATCTATGGAGCCCCATATGCCGCCGCCGCAGCTGCCCCAAGCTACCCAGGCTACTTGCCCTACAGCCCAGAGCCGCCTGCGCTATACGGAGCGCTGGTGAGTACACCGCACCGAGCCTGGGTCTGTGCTCCAGGACCCGTCGGGCCACTGGCCCTGACTGCAGCAAAGAGGGCAACTCAGTGTGCTATCTCCAGGGAGAATCTAGGAAGCAGGCAAAACTAGGAGGGAAGGAGATAGGTAGGATTGTGTATAGCCCATGGGGAAGGGGGGGAAGAAAACACATCTTTGCAGCATTTTACTTTGCGGAAAGTCATTCTGATTTTAAAACATCTGTGCTTCTATTAATTCTGGACTCCGGCAGAGGTAGGCTCAGTTTATGGATGAGAACGCTGAGATGCAGAGGTGTTCAAATACCTCACCCAAAGTCACAAAGATATGAAGAGGCCTTGAAATAGCCCTCGAAGGAGTAAGGCAGGGAAGTTCCCCAGCTTGCAAAGGGGGAGGAGGAGTCACCCTACTAGTAAGACTTAATATTTAACTACTGCCTCTTTTGCACCAAGAATTCTGCCAAACGCTCTTCAATACCCTACAGGTACTATTGTTATTCCCAGACACTAAGGGCAAGCTGAGGCACAGAGCAGTTAAACAACTGTGCCCATGTAGCCAGTGGCATTGGTGGTCCTGGGATTTGAACCAGACTTTTACCCCAGGGACCCTTAACAACTACACCATCCAGCCTCTTCCAGAAACCCAGTGTCCTGAATTCTCTCTTCCCACCCCGCCCTCACCAGAATCCGCAGTATGAATTTAAAGAGGCTGCGGGGAACTTTACACCTGGCCTGGGGCAACCGGGAGCCTATTACCCCTATGAGCCAACTCTGGGGCAGTACCAGTATGACCGGTAAGGCATGGGGGTGCATGGGTAGCCGGCCTTGCAAGTCCTCCTCCGCTCCCCTGCCACAGGGCCCATCTGCTAAGAGCCTGGGAGGGGTGGGGCGGGAGGGTGCTTGAGGAGGAAGGAGCCCTGAACCTCTCATTTCCAGGCCTCAGACTGTCTCCTGCCTGCAAGCCCCAGGTTCTCAGACCCAGAACTGTGACAGGTTCTCTCCCTCCCCAGGTATGGAACAGTGGAGTTAAGCAGCACGGGCCGCCGGAAGAACGCCACCCGGGAGACCACGAGCACGCTCAAGGCCTGGCTCAACGAGCACCGCAAGAACCCCTACCCCACCAAGGGCGAGAAGATCATGCTGGCCATCATCACCAAGATGACCCTCACCCAGGTGTCCACCTGGTTCGCCAACGCGCGCCGTCGCCTCAAGAAGGAGAACAAGATGACGTGGGCGCCCAAGAACAAAGGCGGGGAGGAGAGGAAGGCTGAGAGTGCAGCAGAGGGGTCCCTGGGCTGTCTGAACGGTGACACCAAAGGTACCAGAAATGCTCACTATTCGCCTTAGGGTTTTTCCAGGGTTTTATCCTGGAAAAGGGTTTTATCCAGTCTATCAGGTCCATTGCACTTCTGCAGCCGCCTTGTGGGGCAGCTTTTAGGGGGTCACTCCCTTACTTACTCTTGCACTTGTACCCACCCACTCCTCCCCCCAAGACTTCTGGGCCTTTGCCTGGACAGTTCCCTCTGCCTGGAATTCCCCACATAACGGACTGCTTCTTGATTTCTGAAGTGTGGGTTGGAAAAAGCCTCTCCTGGCTGGTCACCCAGGCTAATTTAGCTTCCCAGTTATTCCCTAGGACATCGGTCTGTTGTATTTCATTTGCCATACTCACCACTATGAGAAGGTACTGGAGATCTGTCTGCCCCTTGGGGAACAGCAGCGTCACTAAAAAGTGTCTTATTTGCTGCTGTATTCCCTAAATTCCTGAGACCTAAATGTCTAATGATGTCTGACACATAGAGGGCACTCAGTAAATATTTGCGGAATTAAATAATACACACCAGGTACCTGTGGGTGTGGAAATTCGGGGGGGAGGTGGAGGAGTCCCCTTGGGTGTCTGTTTGCTTGCTTTATGGTGGGAGAAACTGGGATCCAGGTCTTGGCAGTAAAAAGTGGTCCTTTCCTTGCACCGGAAAGCAGTAGTCTTCCAAGAAGTGGGGGCGGGGCTAGGACCTCTGTTCACTCCCAAGGGCAAATCCCTGAGCCCAGGGGCAACTGTAAGAGATGATTTGGCCAGCCTGGTGCATAAAGCCAAGAATGCCCTAAGTGCAGAACCATCTTGCTAAAAGCTTCTCAGGGATGCGCACTCCCGCGGATTTCCCTTGGGGCCTGGGGCTTTTCTCACTAGCGTCTGATTTCCTGCAGATGGTACTGCAAGCCAGGAGGCTCGAGGGCTCCGGCTGAGTGACCTGGAAGACCTAGGGGAAGAGGAGGAGGAAGAGGAGGCCGAAGACGAGGAGGCAGTAGCCACAGCTACAGACAGGCTGGCCGAGTTCCATAAAGACTCCCAGTCGCTGCCCTCGCCCTGCACCGCCGCTAGGGAGGCCAGGCTGGAGCGCCGGGAGTGCGGCCTGGCGGCGCGGCCCTTTTCCTTCTCGGAGCCCCCGCGGTCCGGGGAAGCTGACTTCCTGCGGGCCGAGCCCCGGGGCCCTACGTTGACCATGCACTACCCCTGCAGCGAGAAACCGCGCATCTGGTCTCTGGCGCACACCGCGGCAGCTGGCGCGGTGGAAGGCGCAACTCCAAACCCTCCCAGGCCGCGAAGTCCCGAGTGCCGCGTGATTCCGGGACAGCCTGCAGGCGCAGGCGGCCAATGCGCCGCGGTCCCCAGAAACTCCGGGTGCGAACAGCCTTCCTGTGTAGCCAAAGCCTTTGGAAACCGCCCCTTTGCCACGCAGGGGATGCCAATGAACTGTGCGCCGTGCCCGCGGCGGAGGGAGCCTGCAGTGCACTGCCAGTACCCGTCTGGAGCAGAAGGTAGTTGGGTCCCCAACGGCGATGGGTGTGTCTGTTCCAAAGACACCTGCCCACCGTGCCGCCCAGCCGGCACACGGCCTCTGGGCATATCCCTGTTCAGATCCAGAGCAGGACTGCCCCCAGCACTCCCGGAAACTAGAGCTTAGAAATAAAAGTACCGGTCTCCTCTCCTTTTAAAACCAAGTAATAGTATGAAGCTCAGGGTGAGACGGTAACTTACCTAGGATCACTTAGAAAGTCATCGAAAAGATGGGCAACCTAGTTCTCTGACCTGGGCTTCCGATGGGCACCATCATGACCTTTTGACTCTGACATCCTTGTCCCCTGCTTGCCCCTTGGAGAAAGCAGCTGGCCCCAGACTTGCTAGTACCAAGTGTTTTGCTAGGGCAAGGCAGGAACCAGGACTTTCCAAGAAGTCTGGGGGGAGGGGCCAGATACATGGAGTTGGCTTAAGGCCAATGGTTAAGTCCGGCCGGCAGCCCCCTCCCCCGGGGTGAAGGGGGGAGCGCACAAAACTCCTGGTGAGGGTAGCCCAGTCTTGTGCTGTCCCCAGAGAGCACTCATCCCCCAGAGCTCCCCCACCAACGAGGGGCGGGGGCGGGGCGGTGGTGACTGCCAGTCAGTGGTCTCCTGCCCTTGGCTCTTCCTGGTGGAAGGGAATTGCACCCCACAATGGGACATCCCCCAAGAATCAGGCAGCCTCCAGCAATTACTGTCAGATTCTGCTCTTCGTAGTCATTTCTCTCAGGATTAGCTACTGGCTGAGAAAATTGGGTTGTGCGGCTATTTGAATTTACACAGAACGGGGTCCAAAAGTTCCTCCTGGCAAGCAAATTGCCTCTAGACCTTGGATTCCCTTCGGATCAGACACCAGCCGACCTCCGATTTCCTGGAAATCGCCACCAAGCGGCCCTGCGGGTTTTAATCAACCTTTCCTCTCTCAGCAGGTTAGCGCAACGGCTGCGATTTGCGGAGGAATCTTGGAAAGAAGCCCTACTTTTTCGAACTCACCTTCCTGCTCAGAAGCTGGGAGACCTGGCCAGGGACTGGGGGGTCTCTCACTTCTCCTAAGAGACAGACAAAACACACAGAAACCCTTCTACCGGCTCTTCTTGCACGCAGAGCTGGGAGAGGCAGGCGGAGGCTCTTGGAGTCAGACCCTCTGGAGGAGGGGCGGTGGGGCACCTTGGGGATCGCCAAGTGGGAAGGCTGAGCGAGTGTGCTCCGTGCACTCACTCCGTATACCAAGTCTCCCTCCCTCCTCCTGATACAGGGTCTGAAGCAGCTCCTCCCGCTCACCCCCACCCCGCCCCCTTTCACTGTGTAACTTCAACGCTGACCTGGCCCCCTAAAAATCACCTGCGTCTTCTCCTCCTCCCCATTCCTTGTGTCCTCAAAAATAATCAAACCAAACCCCACCCGTATGGCGAGTCTGTGCCAGGGGCGCTGGGAGAAGCCGGGGTGGAGGGAAGGATGGAATGCGGCCAGGAATTTTGGGGATGGGGCAGCAGGAGCTGCAAAATCTCGGTCCCTTTCGCGGCAGGGAGAGGAACTGGCGAGGTTACGGCCAAGGCCACGGGCGCCTACGGCGCCGCCCACCTGAAGTTGCCGGTACCTAACGCGCCAACCGGCTTGATGGCCGGAGGCTTAGTGTGCGTTGGGGGGTGGGGAGGACGGTGGGGAGGCCGGAGGTGGGGAGCAGTCGGAATATTTGGAAGATGTATTTGTTCCCGGGCCCCTACTTGGGTTTTAGTTTATTGGGAGGAGGGGCGATGAGCATAATCCTAGTCGCCCCTTGGCACCCAGCTGGGATCCCCGAGTTTCTCCCGTGAGACAAAATGGCAAAGAGCAACAGCTTGCTGGGTCCCTCGGCGGCAAGAGGGGCCATTCTTTCCATTTACTCAAGTGTTAGCAATCACTTCCGGTACAGGCCAACCAATGGGATGGTACTGGCTGGGAAGGGGCCTCGGTGCTCCGCGGCAAGGGCATCTGGAGCGGGACTGGGGGCGAGGGGAGGGTTGGGAAGCTGTCCGCGCCCGCACCAGTTCCAGCCTTTGGCCTGGTCGCCTCGGCTTGAGTCAGCGAGGGACCTGCCCGCTGCTCGTGGGGAGAGAGGGAAGTGGACCCGGGATGGGGCTCTGGAGGGGAGCTGCGGGGAGCTGGCGCGGGCTTGGGAAGGCAGGAGAAGGACAGCCGCGGTGTGCGCCCACGAACCGGATCCGGAGGGAGCTGCGTCTCCACCGCGGAGCTCCAGCCTGGGCGGCCCAGGCCGGGTGACGCCTTCCCAACCAGGGCCTGGCACTGATGTCTGGGGCAGGAAGGGCCGAGTGCTCAACCTCCTCAGGGGAGACTGTAGACCTCCTTGGAGACTGCGGAGAAGGAATGATTGGAAGAACAGCGGGGAACAGGCGGTGGACCACCTCCCAGCCCCGTGCTGTTTTGTTTTGTTGTTTTGTTTTGTTTTGTTAATAGAATGACGGGGATCAGAAGGAGCTTTAGAAATCACGAATTACAAAATACAAACCTCTTCCTCACAGGAGCAAACTGAGGCCAAACAGAAGGGCAGGCGACTAGCTCAGGGTCACACGGGATCTGTGATAGAGAGAAACCCCAGCTCTCCACTCGGGGCCCAATGCCCCTTTCTGGTTCATGCTCCTTTCCCTCTCTTCCCCTGGGTGATCCTTTCCCTGCTTTCTGCTTTGCTTCTGGGCAACAGCTGCTCCTGGCCCCCAGGTCTCGAGGGACCTCCAGTCGCCCTCACTGACCCGCGGCTTAGGGTCCGGGAAATTAAACTGCGAAAAGATAAACATTATTTCCAGTCGGCTTTGTGGGATTAACGTTTGTAATAAAGAGCATTAGCTGGAGGTTTCTTTCAAGGCGCTCTCGACCCCGCCCCCTCCTGGGGGGCCAGGTAGACCCCTCCAGAGGCTGCCAAGACAGCAGAAGCGCCTTCAGAGGGCCTCTGGCTGGGAGTAGGGCTCCAGCTAGCCATTTTGTGGAAGGGAAAAGGACTCAGAACCACACTGAGTCAGCACCTGGAGAGGGACCCTGAAGGCCAGAGAGCAGAGCTGCACCCAGATCCTGTGGCTGATCTTGGGGGAGAAGAGAGCTCTGACCTACACTCTGCCTCCAGTGGTCCAGCCTTTTAGTGAGTCACTTTTAGTGAGTCCTAAGAAAAGAGGCCCACTTGGATCTGCCTGCCTCCCCACCCAGGGCCTCAAGAAGTTGTCTCCCTGGCCCCTGTCTATGAGGCCTAGCTGCTCCCCACCTCTCCCAACCTGGAGCAGGAGCCTGCAGCCCAGGGTTGTCCCAGGATCTAGAGCTTGGTCGTATAGAAAAGGCAGGAAGAGTGGCTGGAATCCCAGAAGAGAGCTTGAGCATCTCAGTGCCAGGTCTCTTTTGCTGTGGCCGTGGACACGCCCCTTCCCCTCTCAGTTTCCCCAGCTATAAGATACAGGCAGGAGCCTTTGCTCCATTCTGGTATAGGGTCTAGTCCTGCGCTGGTGGCGAGCTCCAGGAATAAGGGGGAAGGCCTGAGAAAGGTGAGTCTAAGCCTGCGATTATCCCAGCCTTGGGCCCCCCGTGGCAATCTGTTCCCACCATCTCTGCCCCCACTGACAGCCTCCTGCAAATCTCCCAATATAATCTCCCAGAATCATATTTTGAATACTATTTTGATTAAACACCAGAGCAGGGGGAGGGAGGACACAGCCCCCCTCTCCCCAGCTGAGCCGGCTGAGCCCACAGACAGCTGGCATGTGAGCTCCACAAAGGGGGGTCAGGAAACAAAGGAAGATGATGTTCTCAGGTTCAAACAGTCTTCAGGAGCTGGCCCTCCGAATTTGCTTGATGGCCACAGTGCCCCTTCCCTGGACTGGGGTACACCCCAGTAGGAGGCTAGGTTGAGAGGAGAGGCTGAACCAAGGGAGTCTTCTTCCTTTATTGATCCCTCTCCCCTGGGAGTCACTTACATGGCCAACGGACTCACTCCATAATCTCTAAGATCACTTTTGGTTCTAAGATGCTATGACCTTGCTAATGATAATGGAGCGTCCTGAGTCCTTACCTTGTGTCAGACTCAATACCATGTCCTTTAAAGGCTCTGATTCATTTGTATGTCACAACAGTGCTGGATAGCATTATATTACACTTCCTGCTATGCCCATCTCGCGAATGAGCAAAGAAGCTCAGAGAGATGAAGTAAGTCCATGTCGGTTATTCAGCTAATGAAGCAAAGTCAAACTCCAAATAGGACTTATTCTCAATGGCTAAGCTCTACTGCAAATGCATCCTATCATTTTTTATTATTCTATTTTTTTAAATAGACTTCACGCCCAGCATGGGGCTCGAACTCACGACCCTGAGATCAAGAATCCCTTGCTCTCCCAACAGAGCCAGCCAGGTGCCCCTGCATTCTATTCTTTCAAGATTCCTTATTCCATTATGAATAAGAGCCTGTGTCTCTGCAACCCTGAAAGTCTTTGCGTCCATGATGTCATGCCACTGGAACTCCGTGCTGACCTCCTTCCTTCTCAGGAATGTCTGATGGGAAAGGAGCTCCAGTGCCTCCTGGGTACACCCCCATATACTGGCTGAGAGCATCCCCTACCTATCCCCCTCCTCACATTTCCCTCGGACACATCAGGTCGGTGTTTGGCAAAATGTAGCCCCTGGATTTCTAGCAGGAGAATCAGCCCACAAGTGAAGGATCACACCAGGAGATCTGCCTTTGTAACAAGCACCCTATGTGGCCTGATGGGTCTCTAACCTAAGTAGCAGTGGCTGCACCTCCAGTGGCCAAGCCCTAAGCTCAGCATGAGGGTTTATGTTCAGCATGATACCTGCTGCCGGCCCAAAAGTAAATCACGTCCCGATAACACGTGCCAACATTTCTTCCTGGACTTAATCTGGATTCACATTCAATCTCTTCATCTGGTTCAGCTCCCCCTGCAGCCCCTGCCCTCCAAGGCCAGCGCCATCCCAAAGCTCAAGGCTTGCATTGATTGGAGGGGGAGGAGGCCATGTAGGACATGAAATCCCCTCTCCCAGCTGTCTGAAGACACCCTGGAATTTCAGGGTGTAAGAGAATTCTGCCCTCAACATGAACAGGTAGTGAAGAATCCCTACTTATCAGGGAAAAGCCAATACCAAGGAGGAAAGACTGCATCTTAAGCAAATAAAAGGACCAACGGAGGAGGTAGCCCTCTTGCTGTGTTCTGACATATCCACTTGCAGCCTCGGCACTAGAAAGTTCTTCATTTTTTGAACCAATTTCTTTCCTCACGTAACTTCTGAAATGCAACCCCTAAACCAACAAGTCTTCCTCTCCTCCATGACTCATTCTTTCTTCCACCTTCTATGCCTCCTCTTCTCCTCTCCCCATCGGTAGATATCTCCTAGTTATATGGCAGACGGTCCCTCTATTGGTGTGATCTTCTTCACTGAATGTTAAGTTGGAGATGGGAGAGAAATGGTGACCTGAGTCCCTGAACAAGTGACCAAATGTCTCTGAGACTCAGTTTTCTCCTGGTAAGTTGGGATCTTCATAAACCATGGGACTTCATCATAATTCCTCTCACTTAGTTTTCCCACTTAGTTGCTGTAGGAACAAAGATTAAGAACAACGTTCCTTGGATTTGGGTTGGTGGTAAAACAACTCCCTGATTCCTACCAAGAGCTGGAGAGATGTTAGAGCCAAGCGGCGCCATGTTGGAAAATTTTCCGTGTCTCCTCCTGCGTTTCTCCTTTACACCCTCACCACCCCCACATTCTCTTCACTTCTGACACTTCTGGTCACCAGTTATGTGTGAGGTTTCTCCACACTAAGCAATATTCTGTGACACAAGCTGGGTATCCCACCATTTAACTCAATTCTGACACTGTCTACCTCGAGATAGCATCAGGTGGGTCAGTCCCAAAGACAGCCCTCATTTCAGATGCCAGTCACAAGGAGTGGGTCCCCAGAGTTACCCACAGCATCTGACCACTGAGCCACAAATCAGAGGCTCCCACAAACCCATTCTCAAGTTCAGCTAATCTGTTAGACCAACGCACAGGACTCATAGAAAGACTTATGTTTACCAGTTTATTAAAGGACATGACAAAGAAGACAGATGACCAGCTCAATGAAGAGGTAATGGGTGAGACCTGGGAGGGTCCAGAGCCCAGGAGCTTCTGTCCCCATGGAGGTCAAGCACGTCACCCCGCCTCTATCCAAATGTGCTCACCTGCCTCAAAGCTCTCCAAACCCCATACTTTGGTGATGTTTATGGAAGCTTCATCACACAGGCGTAAGAGATAATTACCACCATTTTTAGCCTCCCTTCGGTCTCTGGAGATTGGGAGGTATGGCTGAAAATTCCAAACTTCTAATTATGACAATTTCCCACCCAGGACCCCATCAAGAATCCCCTCTTTAGAATAAAAGACACTCCTATCACCCAGGAAATTCCAAGGGATTTAGGAACTCTGTGTTAGGAACTGAGGTCCAAGGATAAATATTAGAACAAAAGATATTCCTAGTGTTCATAGCACTTAGGAAATTACATGGATTTTAAGAGCTCTGGGCCAAGAACCAGGGGCAGATATGTGTGTATGGTGTGTGTGTGTGTTTGTATATGTGTGTATTTGAGTGCATGAGTGTATCTGTGTGTGTGTGTGTGGATATATGTTGATATAAACAGATAGATAACCTATTATATATATATACACATATATGCATATATACATGCATATATATATATATGCATATATAAGTGTGTGTTTGTATAATCAGAGGATTGAAAAAGAGTTGAAAAGTGGATAGTTTGAGTTCTTCTGAGATCCGGCATTATTTAATGCTGTGACCAACATTGATGGTACATGGCTGGTTCACATTCTACCCTTTGGTGAATTATTCTGTGTTCATGTGAAGGGTGACTATTACTCAGGAGACCTTCAGAGACTGATGTCTTCCCTCATGGCCTGGGACTATCTCCAAATTCCAACTTGGCTTTATTTAAAGTCTTAGAGAGCCTGCCCGAGAACAATGGTACCAACAATGATAATGATGATGGGTCCAGAGCAATAGTTCTCAACCTTTGAGGTTCATAAAATAAGCCAGAGAGAGCTTCTGTTTTGTTTCAGGTTTTCACACCAACACCTGGGCTAGACCCCAGGCCAGTAAAATCCAACACAAGAGCAGTCATTGATTTTGCTGATGGATCTGCCTCTTGGGCAGGGTTCAGTGAGAATGATTTGTTTCTGATCCATTTGGTATTAGAAGAGGCAGCTCGATTAGAGTTCAAGGATCCACTTTCAAGGAGGACCTGAGGCTCCACCCCCCAGGAGGGCTTCTACCCTCTCTTAGGGCTGCTTGAGGGGCTTCACATCATGGTGGCGAGGCTCCGGGAGCAAGTATTCCAAGAGGTCTGCATTCTCAAGGTGTTTGTATATGTGTGTATTTGAGTGCATGAGTGTATCTGTGTGTGTGTGTGTGTGTGTGTGTGGATATATGTTGATATAAACAGGTTGATATATGTTGATATTCTCAAGGTCTCTTATGACTTAGCCTCAGAAGTCCCAGAAATCACTTCCGATGTGTTCTGTTGGCCAAGCAAGTCGCTAAAGCTTGTCCAGAGTCAAGAGGAGGGGAAATTAAGTCTACCGCTCAACAGGAAATGTAGCAAAGAATTTACAGCCATCTTTACCAGAATCGGGATCCTCAGTGAAGGTCCAGTTTTAAATTCACTTTCCGACTTTGCTCTCCCACCTGATGTGAGGACTTGGGGTTCTGTCTTAGTCAGCATGGCCTGCCATAACAAAATACCCTAGACCGGATTCCCTAACAGACATTTATTTTTCACAATTCTGGAGGCTGGAAAGTCCAAGATCAAGGTCTGGCTGATTCAGTTCTTTCTGGCATACAGATAGCTCTGTTTTCTCACCGAGATTTCATATAGTAGAGACAGACCATGTGTGATGTACCCGTCTCTTCTTATAAGGGCCCTAGTCCTATTGGATCAGGGCCCTATCTTTATGATCTCCCTTAACGCTAATACCTCCTCACAGGCTCTGTCTCCAAATACAGTCGCACTGGGGCCAAGGATGTTATTACATAAATTCTAGAGGGAACCAACTTTTCGTTTGACTCTAAGGCAGAAACCAAGATGGACAAACCAGCTAGGGAGCAGGTGACTGGGAGGAGGCTGTTGACTGTCTGGTCAGCAGTCTGGGTGGTCCCCGGGCCACAGAGGTTCTGGCTGAGGCAGGCCTCCTGCTGTCCATCCACATCCCCCATCCTCGTCTTGGCCTGGCAATGAGCCTTGGTAGCCTTGATGGCAAAGAAGAGGGCAATGACATACGTATTCAAAGCATTGTTATGTGCCTGACCCTCCGTATAATTGCATAACGAGTCTTCACTCCATAAATGAAGACTTAGTCTTAAGTAAGCCAAGTCCCTTACTCAAGGCCGGACACCTAGGAAGTGGGAGAATTGGGTTCAAATGCAGGCCTGTGTGACCTCAAAGCCCATGCTATCCCCCAAGCAAAGGCAGAAGGAGGCTGAGAGCATCTCATCTAAGATCATACTGTATTAGCAAAGTGATAAGAGCACAGCTTCTGAAACCAGACTACCTGGGTTCGAATCCCAGGTCTGCCCTTCACCGGCTGTGTCAGCACGGGCAGGTGGCATCATCTGCCCAGCTCTCGGTTCCCCCAGTGCTAAAATGGGAGCAAGAATAGTGCCTGCCTTGCCAGACGGTGAAAGGATTAAGAAGTTACCAGGTAAGTGTTAGTTGAGCCTGGTCCCCAGGAAGCATCATCTCCAATGCCAGCTATAACCTCTCTTCCACCACTATCCCCCTCCAGCCGCCTCTGCCTCCCCACAGGGCCTGGAGTCACTGCTGTGTCCCCACCCCCAGCAGCCTTGCCTGACTCCCTCGTTAGGCCATGTCCGTGTCACAGCTCACGCGTGTCCCTCTTAGTGAGAGCAAAGACATGGGGTCATTCACTCAGGTGTCCATTTAGGGAGAAACCTCGCCGAGTGGATTTTATGAATTGCTCACACTTCCCCTTATCAAGATTAATGGCATCATTGCCCATGGTCAGTCCTTCTGTGGTCACAGCTAATGACTTCAACCCTCAACACGTTTCCTCTGCATTTGCTTCAGAAAATCATTCTCAACAGCAAGACCGCTTTAATAGGCACTTGGTACTAATGATGCCTTTTAAGTGCATAAAGAGAATCTCTAAGTACCAAAAGGGAGGCCCATCGACTAGGGACAACAGCTATTGACATTGACATTCAAGGCAAGGTCAGAAAGCTGCCAACCGCTGGACTGTTACTGGGCCTAACAACAGGGATTTTTTTTTTTTTTTAATCCATCGGAAAATTCCTCATTCTGCCCTATGGTTCCTCAAACAAGCTCCCCACCAGCACCATTAAACGGAGCCTGTCATGTACATTTCTGAACTCAACGGCCTCTGCTAGTTTTCTTTTTACCTGCAAGATTCAGGCCTTATCCAAACCTGCGCTGTTTTTAATTGGTAGTTTTCTTTACATAGACTCACTTTTCTATTTTTAAATAAATGTGTTTGAAAGGAAACATGGTATTACTATCTACTCTTTATTTCTACCCCTCCCTTCTCTCACTGTGGGATCACTATGACTCACTCAGCCACTCAGGGGGCAGCTTGGTAGCACGATTAAGAATGTGGAAATCAGCCCGGCAAGCTGGGTTCCCATTCTGGCACCCCAGTGCCATGAGCTGCCTGAGCCTCAGCTTCTTCTCCAATAAAATGGGATAAAACTAGATCTTAGCTGGTTGGGTGATGGGAAGGACAAGTCAGTTGATGAATGTTAAGTGCTTAGCTCAGCGGCTGGCACGCATGCCCCATAAATGCTGGCCAGGACCATATTAACTTCTTCTTCTGCAGGCGATCTTCCTGGGAAGTATCCAACAGCCTCAGCCTGCCATTCGCATCTCCGCTGGGATTATGACATCGACTACAAGTGTAGTCTTTGTGTCCACCGTGAGGTCCACCCAAGTGTCCACCGTGAGGTCCCAATTCTTTCAACAAAGAGCCACTCCCCAAAGATGGAACCCAGGCCTATGGTTTACTCTCTGATCAAAGTTTTGTTTTGCTACCACCCTTGAGAGCTGACCTCCTCCCTCACCTAGGAGTGTGTTCCTTTTTATTACCAGCTACTGTTTCCACACCAAGCTCCCATCTCCTGGGGAACCAGATCTAGTGCATGGTGTCCGCCATCTTGTCTAGGCTTCAATCATTCATCTCATTATTCCATAGAAGGACTCCGGTCTTCCAGTTCTGAAATACACTGGTTCTTGGTCTCACTTTCTGTGAAATTCGTTATTGGTGATGGTTGGTGGTGAGGCTGGGGCAGAGCAGTGAGTGGGGCTGCCCTCAGAAGAGGGATTCCTGAGGACAGGTTGGAATCAAGATGTGCATCACATCTGAACACCCTTAGAGCCCAAGAAGAGAGGGGAAGGAGTGTGGAGGAGGGAAGCAAAGGGGAGCCTGGAGTGGGGTGAGGAAGTGGAATGAGGACCTGAAGATGAACGGGCAGTGAGGACATCAGCTCAGAGACTTGAAAGTGTGACGAACAAGTTGTAGGGTAAGTCAACTTGGGACACTGAGAGAATTAAGTCTCTTAGTGCTGGACCTCAGTGGGCTTTCCTTAGTGGGCAGCATGTTGGGTATTAAATAGAAGGGAGAAAGGAGTCTGGTATTATTACATTCATTACAAGCAGAATTCTCGAACATACACCCAAGATACTTGAGATCTGGGGTGTAGGCGGCGGTACCTCAACCATGGGCAGGGGAGGCAGCCCAGGGTGGGCGGAGAAGCTCAGCATGTATGGTTCCTCACAGGCTCTCCACGGCTCCTTCTCAGCTACTGATCCGCCCCATCCCGTAACTGTGACATTTGACATATGACGCCCATGAGTTTCACTTGACCCCTTTGTCGGGTGCCATTAAATGGCCTGAAGTTAAAATGTTAATTATCATTAATCATTTTTTATGAAATGGCTTTGCCAAGCCATAAATTCAGCAGAGAGAGGCCTCTCGTGGAGGCAGTTTATGGAATACTGACCGTCAGAGAAGGCTCCTGAGTATGTGGAGGTTTCTAGAAGTGTCGGTTGTAAGAGAAAACTGAATGCCTACAGGTGGGATGTGATGAGAGTGACCAGGCCCAAGAAAGGAGGAGATAGCAGCACGAAATCAACCGGGACGGAGGCACTGAACGTGACCAGAGCAGGGAAGAGTCAGTTTTATCCACTGTGCTCCCTACTCCAAGCTCAGGGACAGATTCGAAGTAGATGCCCCCAAAACCCAAAGTGGAAAAATGAATGAATGAGGAGGGAGAGAGGAAGGTCAGAAAAGGAAGAAAGGAAAGGAGCAAGGGAAGGGGCCATTTCTCAGAAAGTCAGACAATAAATCAAAGGCATCTGAAGAGAAAAGAGCTCCCAGATTCTGCCCTGATTCAAGAGACTGGGCACCTCAGTATGTACGCATGTGTTTACTTATTTTCATCTAGATAGGTTAAAGTGAGATTTATCTGTCTTCTTGTCATTCCAGAAAAGCCTGCCCATCGTTAAAGATACTGTGCCGTGCACTTGAACGTTTGCTAGGGGAGTAGATCTCCTGTGAAGTGTTTTTACCACGAAACAAAACAAACCCAAAAAGGGACACAGGAAATCTTTGGGAGGGGATGGATCTGTCTATCACCTTGAAAGTGATCATGGCTTCGATCCCCGTAGGCATGTGTCCAAACCCCTCAAGTTGTGTCCATTACATATGGGCAGTTTTCGTGTAGCAACTACGCCTCACTAAAGCTGTTAAAAATAAGCTCTTTATAAGTACAAACACGCATAGAAAAATAGAGTATGAGGTCATGTGTCAAAATGAGAACAGTGGTTATCTCTGAAAGAGGAGATTATGGGTATTTTAACTTTTTTTGTGTTTGTATTCATGTGTTCTACAAGATTGTACTTTATAATGAAAAATACTAATAAATCTGTGTGTGTGTGTGTGTGTGTACGTACACATACGTAAATGATGAGAGGTGGGAAAAAAAGACTGTTGTGCTCTCTTGAGCTGTCCTGATGAGGTGAATGAAAGGAAAGGGCCTATTGCTTGGATCCATTACCCTGGATTCAGGAAGTTTCCAAGAGAAGAAGCCTGTAGGGCCCCACCACACTGAACATCAGGCTCCTTAACTGAGGCTCCTGCTGGGTGACCAGATGCCAAGACAGCCTCAAGACATTCTAGAATAATCTCTGAGTGAGGACATTCAAAACTGAGAACTTTTCCCCTGGGCCCACAGGAAGATTTCAGAGGCTCTCCGAAGCCCCCTACAACTGTGTGCAGAACTGTGTGTATATATGCAGTGTTCTGGGGAGATAGCATCTTTACTGGTCATCAGATTCTTAAAGAGGGGCCAGGATCTCCTAAGGGGTCCCCTTCTCTAGACTAGAAGACGCAGGTTACTATTAGCAAAAATTTTTCAAAGGTGCGTCCCATATATAGATGTGAGGGTTTTTGTTCATTAATTTCTACATGGTAGAAATATATACAATATGAATATATTAGAACATTTATTTTTAATATAAAATATTTATTTTTAATATAAAAATATTTATTTTTATGTAAGTGGACACTTATATGCATATAAGCGAATGTTCTAACATTTTCATCCCGTATACCAAAGGACCATGTCCAACCCTCTGGAAAGCAATGGCACCTTTTGGAGAAAGCGAGCTCTAGAATCAACAAGGAACTCCCCCACCAAAATAAACCCTCTCTGGACTGCCAAGCACCATGAGTGGGAACTAAGAACTCCAGGGTCAAATCTGACATCTGTGAAAACACTCTACAGCATCGTGAAGATAGAGATATACTCCCTCCTGGCATCATTTTTCCTAGCACCTGCTGCTTCCTGGCTAAAGTCTTCACATCTCCAAAATTGTACCATGGTCTTGGCTTCCAATTCAAACAGAAGTGGTTTTACTTTTAGGGTTTTGTCGAATCAAACAGACAGGGATCACAGTATGGAAGCTCACTCAGAGTCCATTACCCTACCCCCACCCCACCCCGAGATGACTGTGGCTCTCACCTTCCTGACATATGCCAGGTCCCTGATAATTTCAGACCATCAGAGGGGCACCAACAACTCAGCCCATTCATCATTATTAAATCATCCATTGTTACTAAATGCACACAAGCAGAAAAGTGACTAAATGAAGTTGATTTAGACCCACCCCTGCCTAGGGACCTCTCTGGACTTAATGTTGTGCAGTTTCATTTTTCCTAGAATTCTACTGCCCATACCTCACCAAGAGCAAGAGAGAAGTAAAACCCAGTCGACTTGCATTTATTTGTCTATTTGTTTTCAGTGAGTGTCTGACACAAATTTAAAACACCTCATCTATGCACATCCCTTATAACTGACAAAGCTCTTTCAAATTCAAGGTCTCCATGGGTTCTTTCCCCAACCATAGGACTTAGGTACTGGTATATGTGGTAGACTCTGGGATGCCCATCCAGATCCCCCATCATGACTGAGGCATTCTTTCTTCTGGCTGCTAACAATTTTGGCTGCTGATGGCTCTCAGGCGTCAAGGTCAAGCCCCACCCTAACTATTAGGGATAGTTACAAAGACTTGGCCACCTTGCCTCAGTTGGGGATGACTCTAAAAGTCCATCCCAGCTTCCCATGGAATCAGCTGAGGTCTTTGTTTCAACCATATCACAGTCCAGCTTATCCCTCTGCCCAGTCCTGCATTCTTCACTTCTCACCTGTCAAGAACACCCCCAATCAACCCCAGAGTTTCAGAAGCTACTTCCTGGGGAACCCACCCTAAACACTCCACCCTTTTCTACAGGCTAGGAAACTAAGACCCAAGGAAGGGAAGTGCTTTAATCAAGGCTCTAGCGATGGAGGAATCAGGAGTCTGGACTTTCAGGTGTCTTGGCTCATGCCCTTCTAAGAGAATAGAGAGTGAATGTTTCTGGTTGGTGCATGCCAGGACTTCACCTGGAGCCTTGGGACTCCAGAAAAGTATCTGCTATCATTCACATAGACTCCTGAGTCCTTCTCAGATAGGGTTTGCTCTCGCTCCATCTTTCTTTGAAAATATTATTTGCACAAATAACATATAAAAGAACTCTTCTTTTTTAAAAAGTAAAGACACTTCAATTATACTAAAATTCCAATGTTGGTTTCGGGCAAGGGTAGTTTCCAGCACAGATTCTTAAAAATCTCAGTGGCTTAAGAAAAGAGAAGTCTGTTTCTTGCTTTCATGAAATCCTATCTGGTGTTGCTCATTGGTGGGCAGCTCTTTCCCGGGAAGAGAGGTCCAGGAACTTAACTTCTTCCATCTATGGGTCCGCCATCTTGAAATGTAGCTTCCGGGTTGCAGAGGAAGGACAAGGCAAAGAGGGTTGCCTGTTGGAAGGTGGTAATGCATTCTTGTCCCACTTTCCAATGGCCAGATTTTAATCACATAATTGCACTTAACTGCAAGGGAAGCTGGAAATGCCATGTAGCTGGGTTATCAGAAAGAAGAGGAAATGGGCTTGACCATGTGCCAACCGGTCTTTGGTACAATCCCCTTGACCATATGCCTTCTCCCAAGAGAACCCTGGTCTCTTCTTCCCCAGAGGTCCCCTTCTGTCAGTTTGGCGTGGTGCCTACTAAGCCTTTTCTTTGCATGACATGAATATGTGTAAGCCCACGCAGACACGTGGAGATAACGTTGGTGTTCGTGTGTTCCTTTCATAAATGGTATCAACCTTCTGGGAGAACTATGCCCTTTCATGAGTGGAAATGTAGCCCACTCCTTTTAACTGATCACCAGTCATCCAAAGGGTGAATTCCTGGAGGCCCATTTATCCCATTCTGCAACTGATGAACATTTGTATCCTTGTGTTCAAACCCCTCCCAACCAAACTTAAGCTTTATAAACACTGGTGAATTAAACATCTAATACACATCTCCCCAGGCACATAGGCAAGCAGGTCTATTTGTGTGGGACCTAAAAAGTAGGATAGCTGGGTTACAGCGATGAGCTTTAACATTTTAACAAATGAAATTGTGACCTACTCATCTGCGTCCCCTCTCATAGTATAACCCAGACTCTAGAAGACTATTGACAGGCTTTGAAGAGTTGGCCAGACTGTTGCCACCACCAGGCTCAGATGCCCCCAATATTTTAAAAATATCTTTTTAAAAGCTCACCACGCCCTTACATTTCGAAGCTAACATTTGCGCCTACATTCAAATTGTGTCATGCCAATAACATTTCCTCATTGAGCTTTACACTTAAGAGCTAGGGATGCCAACTGATTCAAAGCACCGTCTTAAAATATTTGCCATTTTTTGGTAGGGCTCGGATCTGGAGGTCCCGTACAATTACAAAGAGGAATCACAGGCAAAAATTAGCAAGTACAGAAGGTGGGGTAACCCAGAAAGTATAAGGAGAAGTCACTCAGATTGAATATGGGTGTGCATGTGAAGAGTAAGGAGGAAGCAATCCAAATTCAGTGAGTAGCAAGTGCAGCTACTGAAAGCAGGTGAAAGGATCTGTTTCCCCCAACAAGAGACACGGGGAGGGCCTCTAGGTAAGACTGTAAGGATGCTTGGAGAAGACAATTTTGGGAAAAAGCTGCCTGGGAGATGCATCAGTGACGATTCTCTGGGGTAAGCAAAGGAAACTTACACCAGTTCACTTGAGCAAAATAGGGAATTGAAGGGAAGGTTCCAGAAGGAGGCAGAAGATGAAGGGGAAGGTTACAGAGCCATCCACCAGAGCAGCTCAGGACGTCTGAGCAGTAAGACCTGCCCATCAGCCCCTTCGGTTAGGCTGCCAGAGGAATGGGCTTCTGGTGTGTGGTTATGCTGCTGTTGGTTGAAACCCCAGGGAGACAGCACCCCTTTTGGACTCACTTGAGCCACATGTTCCTCTGTACCATGCTTGTCCTGGCTTGTCCCTTGACTATGATGTCCCACTACCTCTATCTGGTGGGACAAAGGTAATCTCTCAAAGGGAAATTGGGGTGCAGCCCCAACCACCAGGAAGTAGAGGGCCCCTCTGAAGGGGTGATGGCAGACAGCTTACTAGAGCATGGGTTACAGGGGTGCCAACTAAGAGAGCCAAGGAGGGGTGGTGTCGCACCCAGAGACCAGCAACAATGGGAAGCCCTCAAGACCCTAGCTGGAAGTCACCCAGAGAGGAGTTAGAGTAGAACAAGAGAGAGCTGTGGGGGAGGGGCTGCCAGCAGGAGTTGGGATGGGAAGTCGAGGAACAAGAAAGCCACTGCTAATGAGTGAGTCAACAGGAGATGTCCAGAGAATCGAAACACCCCCACTCACTCCTCAGGCCCCCCAGGCTCCTAATGATGCTCTCCGGTGGAAAGCCAGAGATCAAGAGAGCTGGGGGATACAGAGCGTAGATGTCAATCTGCAGGGACACAGAGCAGTGCAAAGAATGGAAATGTGAGTGTGGAGTGTGTTGTTCTAAAACAACATAGTGCTGTTTTAGAAGAAGGCTGGACAGGGTCCAGCCAGCCCGAATACAGCACAGACCCAAGGCTGGAGGTCTGATGAGCCCAGAAGAACACCACCGAAAGAGGGACAGGAGTTAGAAGAACAGGGCCCCCAGCTTCCCGGCCTGGAGGTCAAGAAAAACCCCACCTGATAAGAAACCCACAGGCCATATGAAGTGAGAATTTCAAGTGCCTGGAAACAGATGACTTTGCCTCTTCTTTATAAAAGCCTGGCTTCATTAAAAGGATTGTATCCAATACATCGAGGTGCCTGTTCCCCCCGCCATGGAGAAAAATGAAAACGGGGAGTAAAAGTGTTGCAGAAAGTCCCCAGAGTCTGAGCTGAGTCCCCGTGACGAGAATTAACTGTTTATCTTTGTCAATACACCGAATATTGAAAAGCATAATGCAGCAGTGCAGACCTTTTTACTGAGGCCACCCTATCGCTAAAGAATAATCACTAATTGGAATCCTAGCACAGTCACGGCCATAAAAGCCAGGCTCTTAGCTGAAATGGAGGGAAAGTACCACTTTAGCAATTACACTTCCTTTCCTTGTCAAAGGAAGGGATCTCTGCCCAAAGACTCAGCCCTTGGCAAGCATGGGCGAAATGATGGAAATGGAATCCAACCTGGTGGGTGGGGTGAAAAGGCACATTGTGTCTTCCAGCTCACGTTACTGTTGTGTCTCGTGAACGCTCGGCAGTTTGCAAGGTGTTTTCATGGATTTTTTTTTTCATTGACCCTCCCAGTGGGCCCACCCAAATGAAGATTCGTATCTCCCTTTCACAGCTGAAATTAAGGAGGCTCACGTAGCCGGTATCACAGTCTGGATGGTCCCTGGAAGCCAACTCTAAAGGAAGACTTGAATCCAAGTGATTCGTTGGGAAGATGATTCCAGAAAACCTCAGTGCGGGAATGGGGAAGCGTGACAGAGAAGGCAAGGAAGCCGAATCAGGGTGTGTTGACAGATGGGGGACCTCCATGGATAACAGGATCATTTTCCCACCAGGAACCTCTGAGAACGGATGTGAGGTATGCCTTAGCACTGTCCCACTCAAGGGGGAGGGAGCCGGCGTATAAATCCTCCTTCTCCCATTTGTCCATCACGTCCAATTTGCACCCAGAGTGTACAAGTCCCGGGCACCAAGGCCTTGCCAACTTGTAGGCAAGAGAAAGCTCTCAGTCACTCAGGGCAGAACACAGCAACAGCATGTCCACAGAAAGGTGAAGGCCAAGGGGGTAGGTGCTGGCCTTCTGCTGGTAGTCCCCGCCGGCTGCCAGGAGGCAGCATCCCCAACCTCTCCATCCTCCCCTGCCTCTCAGCAAGAAGGCTTTCTTAGCCCTCCTCCGCCATTGAGGTTGGCTTTGCTGTAGCCAGTGACATGTCACAGAACAAGCCCCCCCACCCCAGAGGCTTCTGGGAATGATTTGTTTCCCAATAATAGGAAAGAGAAACATAAGGAGACCCCTCACCTCTGGCCTCCCTGCCTTTCCTGCCTTTGGACAGGCCACTTGAGGTCATGAGGCATGGGGAAGTGACACCAATTATCATGTCAACTACCATCCTGACGTTGTTTCTCTTCTGAACTGATCCTGAAACTGAGCCTATCCAGACTGAAGGTAACGTACGCAATGACCACTCCTGTGGTTTAAGCCACGACTGGTCGGGTTTTTTGTGACTTGCCGCTAAATGCACTCCTAACCAGCCCCAAGTATCATTCTGTCTCTGAATAGAGTCCGTCCCATTGTGCGCATAACTTTTCCTTAGGCTGCTGGGTGATATACAATGGGCAGGTTGTTTTGGCCTTCCATTTTTTAACAGTCAGAATTTAAACAGATAGAAGCACATCAGAACATTTTACGTTGTACAACTAAAATAATTAAAGTAAAACGCAAGTAGTTGTTTCAATAAATTAATTTCTTGGTCCCCCCCCCCCCAAATTTCTTTTCAGCTTATCTACCTCAGAAGTTATCCCAGAGGGGCACCTGGGTGGCTCAGTGGGTTAAAGCCTCTACCTTCGGCTCAGGTCATGATCTCAGGGTACTGGGTTCAAGCCCCACATCAGGCTCTCTGCTCAGCAGGGAGCCTGCTTCCCCCTCTCTTTCTGCCTGCCTCTGCCTACTTGTGATCTCTGTCTGCCAAATAAATAAATAAAATCTTAAAAAAAAAAAAAAAAAAGGAAGTTATCCCAGATATGATAGAATTCCTCTCCCCCAACCCGCTCCTTCGCCTTACCCACGCCCTCCCTGGAGACAGTTTTTGAATCAGAGGTAATGTAGACCCGTCATTTGTGGTGGGTGGAAGGGAGGGGGATAACTTTTGGAAGAAATTAAGTCCAAAGTGAATAGAAAACAACCAAGTCTTACCAATGAACAGTAAAGAGTTGGCTTCTTAAGGAACACAGGGGCCAGCCTTGAAACAAGAGGCGGCTGGCAGAAAGAGCTGGGAGTCTTGGGTTTGACTAGAAGTTCAGCCCTCTACAGACACTGGGCCCTTGGATAAGTCATTGTTCTGCTCTCTCCCCATGAAATCGAAGGCTTATAAGGAATACCTCTGAGACCCTGGGATTCCAGTGGATTTCCCTGATTTATCTTTATTTTCAGGCTCGATTTTTATAGATCTGTTTTCCTCGAAACTGAGCCCTTCTGCAAGGATTTGCAACCAAAGTCATCACGTGTCACTTCTAAACTTTAGTCCAAGGCCATTAGCTGGGGAAAAGGTTCTAGAGACAAAAAAAAAAAAAAAAAAAGAATCGACCATGTCAGAAATGCCATCCGTATATCTTAACGTCTTTGGGCGCTACCAAAGCAAGCAGCATGTTAATATGACATTTACAAATCACCCCAACCACTCTCTAATTAACTTACTGTGTGCCTTCTCTAAACTAACATACACGGAATTAGAGGAGAAACACTTATTTGTTCTGTTGCTAAGGAACCAATATAATTTGCATAGTGAAAAAAAATCATTAGTATATTTAAGCTGAAATCCTGCCTATTTATAACAGCCAGACCTAAAACATGAGATCAAAGCATAATTTTTTTTCCCTCCATTCTTAAATAAGCAGCCCAGAGCAGCACCAGGTTGTGCCTAATACATAATATTAGCCAGAAGTTCTAGAGGCTTTGTTGCTGGTAGCTGCTCCAGGGACAAACCTGGGAAAGGTCAGAATCACACTGCATAGGTGGGCAGGTGGCTTCTTTTTGACACAACGCTTTGCACAACTCAACACATATATCTGGATTCCAGATGAATTCGGGTTAGCTGATCTCTCCTTTGGCTCTTGATTTAAATGACTGTATTTCCCCCCTCACTTATCTTAACTAATTCCTTCATTTATAGTTCTCTGCAGGTGATAGAAAGAGTTCCAGATTTAGAGTCAGAAAATTTGGGGTTTGAATCTTTGGACACTGCTCCAGCATTAGCTGGGCGACTGTGGGCAGGTATCATCACTCCCCTGAGTTCAACAGGTCTTTTTACCTGTAAAGGGGGTCTGGGGATTACTAGCACCATTATGAAGAATGAAAGAGAAAATGGGTCAGAATGAGCTTTGCAAAGATGGAGGTGATTATTTTTCCAGCTTTACTGAGGTGTAACTGACAAAATTGTTACATTTCAAGTCTATGATGCAATGAATTGATATACATACACCCTGTATGAAAGGATTCTCTCTACTACTCCCATCTGTCAAGTGGGTGTTATTGACTTCAAGCTTCATAGACATTTTTCGGAGCAACTTAACAAAAGGCCATCAACAATTCATATGGAAAATAAGTCTTACAGCCAGGAAAATTCTGAAAATAAAAATAGTGCAGGGAAGAAGCGTGACTGGGTATCAAAAAAATATTTTAAAAGTGCAATAATTAAAACAGTGTGGTCCTGGAGCAGAGCCATGTGGGCGGGTCAGTGAGAGAGAATTAAAAGAAGTCAAGCCAGGAGCACCCGGCTGGCTCAGTTGCTAGAGCGTGCAACTCTTGATCTCAGTTATGAGTTCCAGCCTCATGCTGGGTGCGGAGTCTACTTGGAAAAAAAAAAAAAAAAAAAGTCATAACCAAAAGAGGTCAAACTAAAGATATACATTATACGTATAAAAGTGCCATTTCAAACTAATGGAGAAGCTACAGCTTATTCAACAGATAGCACTGAGAAACTGGCTAAATTTTGGAGAAAATGAAATTAATCATTAACGCACTTTTTACAACTATTATAGAAGTTTCAAATATTTAGCTACAAAATGTGAAACCATAATAGAACTGAAAGGAGGGCGCCTGGGTAGCTCAGTTGGTTAAGCATCGAACTCTTGGCTTGGCCTCAGGTCATGATCTTGGTGTCCTGGGATCAAGACCTATGACAGCTCGGAGCTCAGTGGGGAGTCTGAGATTTTCTCTCTCTCGCATTGCCCCTCCCCCTGCTCCATGCTCTCTCTCTCTCTCTCTCTTCCTTAAATAGATAAATCTTTAAAAAAATAAAATAAAATAAAAAACCTGAAAGATAGTTTAAATAATTTTGTTTTACCAAAAGGGCATTAGAAGGCCGTTCTACACATGGCACACCACCCAGAAACAACTAAGTAAAAGATGGGTAAATTCAACTACGTAAAAATATTTTATATGGCAAAACAAGAAGACAAACTGCGAAAATGTGAAGAAAGGAGTCAAAAAAAGAACTATTTCGTGTTTTTAAGAAGAAATGCTAATGGAAAATCAAACTATGAATAGCTGTTTAAATTTACTGGCCATTTAGAAAATGTAAAGAATAGAGGACCACTTTTCGCTCCCTGTGGGCAAAAACGAAAGGTTGGCTAATGCCCAGGCTTATTGCCTTTGAAATGCACTAGACATTCCCACATTCTGCTGGAAGAATATGTATTTGTTGCACCTGATTTGGAGTTTCCAGTCACAGTTATCACCTTCGGAGCCAGTCATTTCCATCCCAGGAAATTTTTTCTCATGCATAAACTCAGAAAACTGTACAAATGTATTTATATGAGCTTATTGTTTGAAGCAGCAAAAAAAGTGGAAATAACCTACATAAAAGGGAAGTTACTTAAATGTATTTTAGTTCACTTATAAATTGGAATAGTAGGTAACAAAAAAGAAAGTGAGGAAAATGATCTGATACAGAAAAAACACACGCTGCCTCCTGTGTAAAGTTCAATTTACAGAATGCTCACGAAGTCCTAGGAGACAGGTACTATCACTCTGTTCCCATTTTACAGATTAGGAAACTGAGTCATCGGGGACTATCTTGTCCAAGGTTATACTGCTGGCACGTTGATGAACCAAGACAGTCTGGCTCCAGAATGATGCTTCTAAACGCCAGGTGTTTATACATATAAACAAATGAATAAATAAATAACAATTAAAAATAATTTTTAAAAAATGACTCTCTGTCTGCTCTAGGTTTTGAGAAAAGAATCTTAAAAAGAGCTCTCTAATGGGTTCCCTAGCCATGACAGCTAACAGGGTGTTGCCACTAAGACGTGAATATTGTTAGGGAGCCTAAAGACGCAGCAAAATGGGAGAGGGTCCTATCACTTGACCAGTGTGAATGAAGTGCTGGTTTTTCAAGGAGCACTGTGCGGAGGTCTGGAAATCTGAGTGTGAATTTAGCACCAACACTTAGTAGGAGGAGTAAATTTAAAACATAGAATCTCAGGGGCGCCTGGATGGCTCAGTCGGTTAAGCATCTGCCTTGGGCTGGGGTGGACCTGCTCAGTGGGGCGTCTGCTTCTCCCTCTGTCGCTCCCACTCCCCTTGTGCTCTCTTGTGCATACGCGCTCTCTCTCTCTCTCTCACACACACACACAAATAAATAAATAAATAAAATCTTTAAAAAAAAATCTCAGAGCCTCAGTCCCATTGTATATATAATGAGTATAATGGGAGACAATGAAATGTGCTCTGTCTGACCTACTAGGAGGCTGCCATGATCGAACGAGATCATATATGGTGGTATCATTTCTCTTTTGAAGTAAGAGGATGGTTTTAGAATAAATGCTCATTGAACAAAACAAGGAAGCTCCTCAGTGCAGTTTGTAAAAACCTTTACTAGAATCTATCCAATCCAAGACCACGGATGATGTAGGGTTTTCCTCGCTTTTTGGCATTCATGACTTAGAGTTAGGTCTTTTTGGTGGAGGGGGGATTCATTGTGAGGTTGTGATCATAGGGTATATACAATTTTGCATCTTATTTTCTTTTTTTAAAAAAGAGTTTATTTATTTATTTGACAGAGATCACAAGTAGACAGAGAGGCAGGCAGGTAGAGAGAGGAGGAAGCAGGCTCCCCACTGAGCAGAGAGCCTAACGTGGGGCTCGATCCCAGGACCCTGGGATCATGACCCGAGCCAAAGGCAGAGTCTTAAACCCACTGAGCCACCCAGGCATGCCTGCATCTTATTTTCTATTTAATTCTACCACGAGAATTTTTGCACCGTTGAAATGGCTTCATGAAACTATCATTTACATCAAGAATCCCCTATGGTTGGACCTTAGCACTGTTAAGAACCTTGCACGGTTATAAAACTCCATGTCACGAACTTCTTTGTGTTTTAATATCTTAAAATACATTTTTTACTATTTTTTTAAGTCATTCCCAGGGAATGTGGCATTACTGAATCAGTGGCACACAACTCTGATTTGTAAAATGCTTTTTAAAAGCAGAAAACATAACACAAATGTAGGAACTGTTTTCAGCTCCAGTTCACCAAGTTCTGTTTGTGGCAGGCACGGGACAGTACTAAGTACCCAGGGAATAACTTACCAAACAGCCAGGAATCCTTATATCCATCGTAAGGACACTAATAAGTTAATAGGGATAACAGAGATGGAATCAGCAGAAACCCAGCCCTCCAGGAGCTCTCCCTACAGAGAGAACACCGTCTCCATAAATTACCCCACCAAATAAAACCTCTGCTAAACCATTTACAAGCTGTGCTCCCTAAGGCAAGATGCTTTCCTTCTCTGGGCCTCTACTACCACCTCAAAATGAGAGCCTCCATCCCGAAGATCTTTGAGATCTTTCTAGCTAGGGAAATCCTGATTCTGCCCCAGCTGTGGTCCCTGTCTGCTGGCAAGGATTCCAAATACCTCAGTGCTGGATAGACGCAGGGTTCGCAACTGGAGCATGGGTGGGAATGGTGTTCACACGGTGTGGTGGGCAGCACAGGCAGGGTGACCTGGCTGCCACTCCAGATTTGGGACAAGCTGCTGTACCCTGTGGAGGAAGGGAAGCTCTGCCTGGTGAGGATACACTCGATCTTCAAACTCTGGGTCCAAGGCTTTTCTCCGGCAAAGGAGACCTCAGTATTTGGCGTTTCTTTTTTCATGAAAATGCTGCCTTCTTTTCCAGCTTTGGACTCAGTGAATCCCACCAAAGTGACATCAACTGCATGTCATCAAGGAAAGAAAAAGAAAACCCCATCAAGGCCTAAAATGATAACGTCTCTATGTCTTGAGTGTCACATATTTGAAATGACATGAGGTACACGATTTCACTAATGCTTTTGCTTTTCCAACACTTTAAGGCAGTACAAAACAATCACCGAAATCCCTAGCTTAATTGTAAGCCTGTGTTCATTGGTAACATCTAATTTCAGTTCTAATCAAGGGATGGATCCAAAATATCACTATAGTAACTTCTTTAAATATTTTTATTGTTTTAACTCAAATAAGATAACTTGTTCTCCGTGGAGTTCAATAACTCCCGTGTTTCCTTGAAACAAAGTATCAAGAAAATCTCACTGATTCTGACCCCATTGGTTTTGCAGAGCAGGAGGTGTGCCAGGCAGGCAGGAGTGGGGAGATCTTGGTCTGCTCCCTACCCTGCCACTCATTCATTCTTTGACCTGGAAAAGGCATTTGTCCCTCCTTGGACTTTTCTTTCCTTGGGTTTCTTCACGATAGAAAGCAACAGAGCTGCATTAAAATCTCAGGAACTTCCACCTTTCTTGTCTCGATAGTCTTGCAACTAAATGGGGGCTGGACTGAGATACTTCCGGTATTTAAAAAGATAAAGACGTAGCTATAAAGCTATAACAATAAACAAGAGGGGGATATACTCTTGTACTCTTAAAAAGAGGGAGATTTTGCATCATTGGCCTGATTCATCCCCCCTCCCCATATCCTCGCCCTTCGTCATGTATTGGTTGCATATTGCCCTGCTCCGTGACTTTGGGTTCAGCCCTGTGACTCGCTTTGGCCAATGACTGTTCTTAGCCATGGGTTTGCATGCCTGTGCTTGCAAAGAGAGACCTGCTCTTTTGCGTCATACCCTAGTGAGCCTGCTGGTGCCAGGGGAAAGGATGAGAGACATGTGGAGCAGAGTCGGCTTGGCAGATTCTTGCCAGCAGACTCACAGATGCAGGAGCGATGAGAAAGGATTGCTGTTTCCAGCCACGGAGCACAAGGCTGGCTTGTTACATAGTATCATTGGGCAACAACTAACCAATACAAAAGGCCAGATGTTTTTCTAGAAGGGAACACATATTGGTCTACAAACCCAATACCAAATATAAACAAGGTTATTTATTGCAAAACGTAGACCCTAGGACCTCCTATGTTGTACGCAGCCTATATCAGGCTGTCACCTGTGTGACTTGGGGCACCGTGAACTTCTCGGTTTCCGCACCTGTAATGCGGGATGCCCGTGTAATTAGATTTCGTGTGAGGGTTCAATACGAGGACCCGTGAGAAGCATTTCGCACTGTGCCTGCACTTAACAAGCACTCAATAAATCGTAGCTGTTAATTAAATTCCTATGGAACTTAGATGCATACTACAAAATTCAGTACATATCTAGAGAAATAATATAGATATAGACAGGGGAGGGATTTTTTCACCCAGCAGACATAAGCCTCTGAAGGCTAAGACTGGTCACCCGTTCCAGCCCAGAGAAATGGAGCCACTTTGAGTCAAATAGGTTCGCCCTTCTTCACTGCTCTTTACAGCCTTCTGATTATCAAAGAGATATTCTCCACCGGCACTAGCCCGTTTTAACACCTTTCTGACACAGGAGCCTCTCCTTTTTAATAAAGAGAAGGTCTGAGGCTCAGGGAATCCTAGGCCAGCAATGATTATTTTAAAGGTTGTTTTGTATAGGGGGTAACTGATGTTGTTGGTTTTTTGCAGTCTTCTTTTTTTTCTTCCACTCCTGGCAGTGATATAAACTTTCTTTTTAAAAACAAATGTATTTAATTTAAAAAGTAAGTCTGTAGGAGCATTGGGGTGGCTCAGTTGGTTAAGCATTTGCCTTCGGCTCAGGTGATGATCCCGGGGTCCTGAGATAGAGCCCCACGTCGGGCTCCCTGCTCAGCGGGGAGGGAGTCTGCTTCTCCCTCTCCCTCTGCCCCTCTCCCCTGCTCATGTGCTCTCTCTCAAACAAATAGATAAAATATGTTTTAAATTTATTAAAAAATAAATAAAAAGTCTGTTTAAGCAGAAAAAAAGGGAAATAACAGTGCAAGAGGCACTTAGATATACCAAAAGAATCATACCCGTGTGATGTTTGGGAATCACTGAGTTCATAAACAAATATTTAACTGATTAAAGGAGAAGTTCTGTTGACAGGTAGAAATCAGAAATTACATCTGCTCTGCTAAAGCATTTCATTAATTCAAACTTGATTCCTCTACTGATAGGTTCTATTTTCCCATCCCTGAATTGAGCCCAAAGAACTAGGTTTTGGGGGTTGCTGGTCTTCCAGCATAAAAAACACTTCTAAAAAGTCAGCATAACATTTCTCATTTCAACACCCAGGGCACTGACAACTAGACCCTTTCAGTAGTCTGAGGGGAAAAAAAAATTACGGAGTTTGGGTTTTCCAATTTGATTGAACCTGGCAGGAACCATCGGCACACACAGAGACATGTGGGGTGACACCCAAGACTCCAATAGACTGACACATTAGGCCAAGTGTATCTTTATGTCCACAATTATCAATTTCAAATCCTAGAAAGATGTCTACGGAACAGAATCAGAGGGAAATGGGACACTGTCACACATCTCAGCGCCAACAGCCATTGTTCAAGACCAATTAGCATTACTGGTGGTCCCCTCTTCCTGAAGCTTCCACTCTGGGCTGGGAGCATCTGCTGCACATTTTTCATTTCTTTCCCATTTTGAACAATTTGGTTCATAAGCTCCATTTCCTTGCGGCTTCCTGGGGTTCTCATGACAAACCACCACACTTTGTTCCTGTCCTTTAAGATCTGAAAGGCACTGGAGAACACACGAAATTTGTTTCTAATTTTGCGTCTACCAAAGCATTCCTGGGGTAACAATACAAGTCTATAAAAATAGGAGGCACCATCCCTCTAATTCCACAAAATAAACAAATCCGAAAGGAAATCAAACACAGTCCTCGAAAATGCAACATAAATATTTTTACACCCACCCCCTTCTTTTCTTTAGCTGGTGAAAACTTGTTTCTGAATTATGATTTGAGATGCCATATTTATCCGTTTATGTTTACAACAAATAATCACGACATCAGCGAATGAAAAGAAATGCTAGGGCTCTCTTCTTATTCCTGGCTTCCTGTTTTATGAAATGAATGTCCCAGAAGACAATTTAAGAGAATGTGGAATCCAATTTCCCCACTGGTGTTAAGAGTTTTATTTTTAACTCGACTGCTCAAAATAATAGGTGTTCTTATCCACGGTTGGAGTACACGTAGACACAAAGCAGAATCATCTTTCCATTTTCGTTTTCAGATAATTCAGAGTAACTTAGAGTTCTGAATTCCTGAATCTTGGCCAAGGTGATGTCATTAAATCTATAATGAAAACAGTGTCACTGAGAGAATTAATTCATTATGGTGGAATTAAGTTAAATCCTTTATGATATGCCATTAAGCACCCCTACTAACATGCTTGCATCAACCTAAATGAAGCACATTCAAATCCAAAAAAAGAAAAACAGGTTCCAGTCTCCAACTTCATAGAATACTGGGCAACTTTCAAAGTTAAATTCATTTAACTACTAAAAATATTTCTAAATCTCACAGTATTTAAGTGTCTTAAGATGTTTTCAATGTTGCAGTGGCCAAATACTTGGTGGTTTATATAACATCTTTGCCTGAGGGGGTGTAACTTACCGCATATATCATTATTACGTATTTTAGAAATGTTTTTGCCGTGTTGCTCTGTGGAGACTGAGCATTTCAATAATCTTCTCCAACATTTCAATAATCTTCAAAATACTATTACACTCGGTCCAGCTACGATGAACAGCAATGCCAGAGTTTGAAGTAACTTGGTCAAGATTTTAAGAACATTTCTCATCCCCGAATTTACTATGTAATTGACAAATGTTTATTTTGTTAGGTCCTGCAGAGAGAAATAAACAAATGCAATCTATTCCCTGTCCTCTAGGATTTTACAGTTCGGCCCAGAGCCATAACATCATCCTGTAAAAATCTATCCCCTAGAACCTGGGCAGAGAAGGAGGAACTACATAACTATTAGCCAGGCACTTACAAGGGGCTATTTCTGCGGCTGACACCAAATTTCTGCTGAGTCCAGGGAAACTTCCAGCTTCCTCTCCACATCCTGGCTTGCCATATACTTATCTAGAATAATGACTGCTCATGAAGGGGGTTGGGTTTCTTAGAGGGAGAGAAAAAAAATTAAGATGCTATTCAATGTGAAAACTTGGATGTTAATGTTTTTTTAAAAATAAATGTTAAAAACTTAGGTCATTTCATACTAGTGAAAGGACATGCATTTTTAGAAGAGAACTGAAAAAAAAAAATCACAATTCATGTTCAAAGCATTTTGCTTCTGACACATGGCTGTTAAGTGACAAATGGAAATTTCCTGAGCTCAGTAAAATGACTTGACAATAGACTGTATATAGTTCCTACCGAAGCTGCCTGTCAAAAAAGTTGTAGCAATCATGCTCCATCGTTAATGATGACCAGCCAAGCTCTTTGTCTGCAAAGACCATGGACCAAATTTTGTCATTGCCCGTCACTGGCTGTGCAAACCTTTTTTTCTTACCACCTGGCAAAAAAAAAAAAAAAAAAAAAGAAATTTTATTTTTACAGATCGGCTCTCATGACAACAAGTATCACCCCAAACCCTTAAAATAACAGAAAGAATCCCAAGGCCTAGCCAATGACCTGCTTGCTTTATACAATATTGATAGGACAACCCCTAGGCAACAAAGAAATTCTGATGGTGCCTTGGTTCTCTTTGTAATGGGATTTGGCCAGGATCAGGGAAAGCATGTATTTATTTTTTATTTATTTATACTCTGTATACCCTGACTGCTTCTCAAAAGATTTAGGATGGCTTGCAAAAAAACAAGAACCAAAATAGAACCGGAAAACTATATGCATTATGACTGGTACATATAGAAAAAGAATTTTTCAAAAGCAAAAAAGAAAGGAAGGAAGGAAGGAAAGAAAGAAACAAAGAAACAAAGAAACAAAGAAAGAAAAAAGCAAAAACATGATGAGCCCAGGCAAATACAGCTCCCATAAATGGGCATTAAATGGATTTAGATAGAGCATTTCCTATTCAAGAAACAAGCAGGACAGAAACTCAGCCGGTATACCAGCAAGACTCACCAGCTGTTTTGGTTTTGGCTGACATCCACTCTAACTGGTTGATGTTCATGCTGTATTAGTTGCTAAATATTTTTACCATCACCCAGGAGTCACACAGCAAGTAGGCACTCATTAAATGGCAGCAGTTTTCAATATGTTGTCCTTCCTCTCCAACACTCATATCACCAGCAGCATTCAGTTAACATATACTGTGTTTGAACTCTGCAGAAAATATGTTCCTGTTTTGCCTTTAAGCACCTGCATGCTAAGTGCCCTCTGCCAGCCAAAGGCGGCGAGGACTTGATCTCTCTCTGGGCTCTATTTTCCTCAATAAGAGAAACGACTACAAGAGGCCACAGCTCAATTGATGTTTGCCAAAAATCGGATTCTTGTTCCCAGCAGAGACTTCACAACCACATTATAAATAAATTGAATACCACACTGGGGTGCCCCAATTCTGGTCTATTACTGAAGAGTAGGCACTCTATAGAGTTTCTCTTAACTTTGCAAAAAAAAATTAAAAATAAAGTGGTGGGGGGCATTTCTCTCCTTTTCTCTAATTTTTTTTTACCCCTATTTATAAGCCTTTGGAAGGGTTCGTGTAGCGAATTGTGCATTTTCCCTTGCATGAGTAAAGGACAAGGTGTCTGCTTTCATTTCAGATTGCTAGGCCCTCAATCAACATCACTATAAATGTGACATATGAATATTAAATCCAAATATTTTATTGGTGCAGATAAATATGATTTGTAAAAAGAGTCAAATTAACAATCCATTACATACTAATGGGTTCTAATCAATAAGTTTAATTTGACTAAAAGGAGAAGGGAAGAGGGGGGAGGGAACCCAATTATACCCAAATGGTGTAATTTAAAATTATAAAGGTGATTGCCTTCTACAACTTTTGAGTCATCGTCTGACTTGGGGCTTATGGACCCAAGGCCTAAACCATTGAAAGTGAATTTCCATCTGTGATTGACACATGCAAGTTTCCAGTTATTTTTCTTAAAAAAAAAATTGTTTTAAATACAGGAAGGTACAAATAGTATTAAAAAAAAAAAAAAAAAAAAAAAAAAAAACAACTACCTTCCACAACCCAGAAAGAACAAGTATTTTTTTTAATGTTTTTGCTTCGCATTACTTGAATAAAAATAAAACAATGCCCATAAAACTGATGTCTCTTGTCTCCTCGTCCTGTCTCCCCGTCTCCTTCCCGGTCACCTTCTCCAGCGACTGGACTGAACGTTGTCCGTCTCCTTCTGGCCCTCCTTTCCCGACGTTCTGTGTGTCTACAGAGACCCCAGGCATAGAGACCCCAGGCACCAGGCGTAACATCACTAGGTGTGTTTGTAAAATCTGCAACTTGCTTTGTCTACTTGACCATCTCATTCATGTCTTTTAATAGTCCCCTTTAGGATGTTATTTTTACTCTCTGGTTCCCTAGGTTATTCATGGCTCCTTTATTTCCCTGCTGGGTCCCCTACCCATTAGGATCGGCTGGCTTAACTAGGGTTATTCTGATCTCCGGCAGGGAAAAGCTTCCCTGGGGTCCTTTGATTATGGAAGTAGATCCCAGGTACTTTGGATCGGCCCCAGCCTCACTTATGGGAAGATCTACAGCCTCTCCTCCAGGGCTCAGCCACGGGAGAACCAAAGTAGGGAAGGAAAAAAAAAAAAAAAAAACCTCTTCCTCCTTGGCGGTGGCTCTTGCATCTTATATGAGGTCCCTGTTCCCGGCCGAGCCCTCTGAGCGAGAAACACGTCCCCTCGCCCTGCGCCCTGCGTTCGCTTCAGCTTCTCCCGCTCTTTGGCAACATACAGAGCTCAATAGAGAAGGAAACAGACAAGGCTTCCGTTTGCAGGGGCTTCCGCCTCTGCAGCTGGGGGTGTCTGCCGCGCACCCACGATCTTTGGTGTCAGTCTGCTCCCTAGCGTCGCGGCCGGGTCCAGCATCTGACAGAGGCGAATCCCAGGCTGAGGAGCGGGAGTGCAGCGGGGGCTCCAGCCGCCCTCCCGGCAGAAGAGGAACAAAGCCCAGCGGACTATCTCCCTATCTTCTGGGTGGCAAGGAAATCTCAATTATACACCCAAGGGATGTGGTTTATGAAAAACTAGAAAGAATGTTTAAATTGTATACGTAAATTGTTTGGTTTTACAAGCTGGGGTAAATCAGCACATTTGCAGCCCATATTTATCTGATCCACTCCATAAGACTTTTTGAATGTGTGCCATTGATGTGGGGTGAATACCTCTGCGAAACATAACCGACCCCGAAATTCAATTAGGGCATGGGGGTGGTGGAGGGAGATGGAAATTTTGCTTTGGGGTTAGTCAGGACTGCTGAGAACTTCTCGGAATAGTTCCTTGACTGTAACCGAAGACTGAAATCGAAGGATAAAATTTCCAACGGATGCCGGGTAGTCAGAACATTGGCTCGCGCTCGCCCTTTTAAGAAAATGATGGCAAACAAAATGCCCTTCTTTGGCCCTATTTCTAATTCATTAAAAAAGGAAAAAATACTATCTTCTTCGTGCCCCAACATAGCGTAGTCCACATTTATTGAGCTGGATAGAGGCTTAATTAACATCCTTGATCCCGATAGTAATAAGTGACAGAAGATGGGAATATGTAAATCCACAGGGAATACCTAATTCCAATATCAACTGGAAAAAAAAAAATACCCCAAGGAAAAAAATATTTGAAAACAGCGTTTTATTTTTACAAAACTCTGAGCAGCAGAGCACACACCCCAGGGATGTGGTTGATGGGAACATTTGGAGTGTTTAAATTGTATATGTAAACTGTTTTGTTTTGCACACTGGGGTGAATCACAGATAGAGGTCAGAGCGGTGAGAAAAGTTTGAGGCGGCATGCACCCTAAGCGGGAATAATCTCTTGGCTTTGACCTTGGGTTGCCAAACCCTAATCACTGATAACAGCCAAGAAGCTCTACTTCATACAGATGCAGCATCTACTTCTCCAGAAAGTTCTCCCACTCGGGCCAGCACTTATGGCAAGATAATTAATAGTCCCCTGAGTTATAGATTCTGAGCTAAAGGTAACAGTACATAATAGAAGTCAAGGTCACCCATAATACAGTAGCTTCTATAACAAAGGGGATTATTACTGCAATTACCGTCCTGTTGGAAAGATTTTATAAGTTTTCATCATTTTAATTCTTAAATCTTCCTCTTGCCAGTGAAGTTTAAACTCTCCTATTTATGGGGGAGGAATAAAAGCCTCTCCCATACTTCCACAAAAGCTTTCTCTTCCAAGCATGCAAGGGGCTTCTAGCAGGGTCAAGAGACCGGGAATGGCGACCCTTTTTAGCAGCAAGGCCTTGAAAGACTCCTTACAGATCTAACTTGTCTTCCTGGCATTGTCCCTTCCGAGGCCGTATCAAGCAAAAATATGTTCACATCCCACGTGAGATGTTAAGTTTGGGGTGGTTTGTTTTTGGATTGTGTTGTGTTTTTTTTGTTTTTGTTTTTGTTTTGTTTTCTGTACATAATGGAAAAGAATTTTCTGGTTTTGTTTATCACATTATTGTTTATTTTCAGGTGATCATGTTCCTTTTCTCTTTTTGGAGCCAGTGACTTCTTTCCACACACACACCACCCCCTACCTTCCCCCCCGCCCCGACCCCTTGCCCAGTCCCAGCCATTTTTGAAGGGCCTTGAAAAGTTTGAGTTTCTGGCCCTTTGCCTGTTGTGTCCAACGAAGGCAACGGCTCCATTTGCCAAATTCTAAACGGGAGCTGAACGCCGAGAGCACATTTCCCACCCAAACGAGTTAGTGTCTAAATTTGCTGCTGTCTGGAAAAACTCCAGTTCCTGTCGGTTAAACCAGAAACAAAACAAAACACAATCTGTTTTAAAAGCTTCTTTAAAAAAAAAAAAAAAAAAAAAAAGGGGGGGGGGGGGGGGGGGAGCTTGGGTCTAAAAATTGTAACTAATTTAATAAGACATCCTGCCCGGAGTAGATCTGAAGCTACGTGTGCCATTTGGATGAGCCTTGGGGACAGTGTCCTCCTAGTGCTTCCCGAAATGGTTTCTAACTAATACAGCACTCATATCTATGACCCGGACGGTGTTGCTGTCTTTCTGCTCTGGACAAAAGAGCGAGCAGACACAATCATCTTTTGAGAATGATGGCATCGTCATTGTCTACATAGCAGGACTGTAATTAAGCACCAGAAATAGGACAGCTGAGAATGGACAAAAGGAGGGGAAGGGAGGGACTGTGAAACAGCGTTGTGGGGCAAAGATAGTAGCTAAGGTCCAGTAGACACAGGAATGAGGTCATCCTGAGAAAGAGTGTGTGTCCAGATGGAAAAAATGTGAAGCAGGCCAGAGGAAGGGAGGCCCAGCAAGCTGCTTAGTGTTCTGGACTTGACTCACATGCCCCCTCCTCCAGGCAGACCTTGGGGATGTCTCCTGGAAGAAATTTTCATGTCTCAAAAGTTTACCAAGGGTCTGCTATGGACCAAGTATTGTTTTAGGTGTTGGGGACCCTCACTGGAGACAAAGCAAGCCCCTTGCAGAAAGGACAGCAGTGGCCAAAGTCAGAGAGTGAGAATAGGACTGCTTGGCTCTTGTTGTCTAAAGAAGGTCAGGGCACTGGAGCTGAAAATTCTGGAGAGGGGAGTCAGGGGACATAAGATATGTGGGCAGGACTTTACATTGTGGAGTCTGTGGGCCTCAGAAGAGGAGTCTGAATTTTAGCCCAAATTCCCAGGGCTGCTGTTGGAGGGTTTTACGCATGGGGCTTACATGCTCCTTCACTCACATGGGGTTAAGTGTGCTCACAGGGGACCATCTTTCCAGGCTTCTCCCCTGCACCCCCAACTTATGTACAATGTAGGCCCATAGCAGCCGCCTCATCAGGGAGCACGCAGCAGAACAGCAGGGTTAGAACGCGGCCAAATGCACGCATAGACCGCTGATGCCAGCTGACTCCGGGTGCTACCCCCAGACCTCAGTTGCACTCAGCAGGTCGGGGCATGAAGGCAAATTAAACAACAGCTGACTCTGAAACTCAGCTCACCAGGAGGGTTTAAAAGGGACACCAACAAAACCTTCATTGTCTTTGATTTTTCTCATCTTGTGGCAGATGAAGCTACCTAAAACCGTACCTCCTTCTCAAAATCAGAAGGTCTATAAAGACTTATTTCATACACTCCCAGTCAGGACAGCCCTGTGGATTAAAGACAAACGTATGCGTGAAAGGGACACACAGGTGTTCGTTGTATGATTGAGCAGATGAATGAATGGATTTCATAAATTGTGTCTTGGAAGGCTCCAAGGGTCTGGGGCCTGAAGAAAGAAAACTGGCGTATTTCATCTCCTACCAATCCCCCTGAGTTTTTGTTTGTTTTGTTTTTTTTGTTTTGTTTTGTTTTTAAGATTTTATTTATTTATTTATTTGACAGACGGAGATCAGAAGTAGGCAGAGAAGCAGGCAGAGAGAGAGGGGGAAGCAGGCTCCCTGCTGAGCAGAGAGCCGGATGTGGGGCTCGATCCCAGAACCCTGAGACCATGACCTGAGCCTAAGGCAGAGGCTTTAACTCACTGAGCCACCCAGGTGCCCCTTATTTTGTTTTTTAATAGATTCTCTTTGCTGAGTAGTGTCACTGAACATAAAGCAGGAACTTTAACCCCAGTTGGAAACTCTGAGGCTCAGAGAGAAGAAGTGACTTGCCCAAGGTCACACAGCCAAAGTAGGGCTGGAATTCTACATGGTGCTTCCTTCATTACGCTCTGCTTCTTTCTTTAAGGATAAAGAGGAGCAGGGGAAGAAGGCTCAGAATTCATACCAAGTGAATGTTAGCTAATAAAGAAGGACCAGGATGACAGAGATCTCGCCCTCTGTCCTCACAGGCCTGCTCTGTAGGCTCGCCCACAACAGGGCCTTTTGGCAGGGAAAGCCAGGCTCCTGAGTTTCCAGAGCACAGACTAGAAGATGGACATGGGCCTTGAGTGGGCACATCCTCTTAGTTTCCTCATCTGTAAAATGGGTATAGTTATGAGACCTTTCTCATAAGGTACTAGGTATAGTAAATTAATCAATGAAGAGTTTATCCCAATGTCCAGCATGTGATAAGTCCTCAATAAATAGAAGCCGTTGTCAACATTTTTGTTTTTTATGATAGGAAATACAGAAAAATACACACAAAAATATCACCCAGCATTCCAAATCTAGAGATAAGCTTAGTTAAGATTCTGGACATAATCCTTCCAATCTTTGTCCTAGATACACACACACGTATACACACATAAACATTTCCCATGCCTCCAAATTCTTCCAAAATATGATTTTTGTGGCTCTTTTAACCAATCTCTCAGTACTGGAGATTTAAGTTTGTTAATTGTTTGCCACCGCAAATAAGGCTTCAGGGATTATGCATATACATAAAGCTTTATAACTGTGTCTGATAACTGCTTCAGGATAATTCCTAAGTGTCGACTTGCCAGGTCACAGGGCATGCCTATTTTTGAAGCTTTTTGCAGAAATTGCCAAAGCAGCCTCCAAAAGAGTTGGACCATCCCATACCCTTCTGAGCAGAATACAGGAGGAGTACAGGCTCTCATTTTCACCAGCCCTGGGCATTATCGCTTTCGATCCCTTTAGCTTTTAGATAGGCCCAAAACATTGCATCATGTTGTCTTAAATCCCTTGATTGTTAGGAAGGTTCAATCTCTAACCACATTTGCTCATTAATGACCTGCCTGGTTAAGTCTCTTACTTTTTTTTTTCTCCTGGGGTATTTGTCTCCGTCAAACAAGCTTGGAAGAAGGTGATGTCTGTGTACCTGGGATGTTTTGTCCCTGTATTCACTGAAACCCCTTCCCTGTCTCGTGCTTGTTGTCTCGTAGTATTTTAATCAAAACATTAGAATAACACGAATTTGGAGCGAGAGTCAACCTTGCTCTGGCCCTCGGTCACTGGGGACTGGACGACCTCATTGCTGTGCTCCCCGACCCTGTCCCCAAAAGTGTTGTTCAGGTAGGGAAGAGGCCAGCCCAGTGGGTTTTCACTTTTATGACCATGGGAGCTCTTTTTACTTCTAGCACAGCCCTACGCAGTGCCCGGGCACCGCCCAGCTTCTGATAGCAGCATTCTTTGGGAAAATGCTGGTATCACCCCTTGGACTCAGTTCCTATCCTCATGAAATGCATTTAGCACCCAAAGTCTCTCGTGGGTCCCAGAGAAGGAATATTGTCTTCAAACAAAGTGAGGAGGGGGTGGGAAAAGGAAGAGTAGTTGGTGTTATGTTTTTTTTTTCTTAAAGTAACCTAATTTAGGTGTAAAAATCAACTTTCTTTCTGAACAACGTGGCAACAACCCAAAAGCTGTGAATGATGGTGCTAACGCTGAGTTGTTGGTGAGGAAAAGCTTTTATCAGAAGCCCCGGGGGAGAGTCTGGCTGTATCGTGCTCACAGAGGACCTTCCCAACCCGCACAGATAACCTGCCAAGGCTCTTCCCTAACTCTTCGAGAATCTTTTCTTTGTCACCATCAGTGACCCCTGAATAGGAGCTGCCCGTCTTCAGGTAGAATAATGGACGTTCATGCCCCCAGCTTCCCTTCTCCCTCCTTCTGGTAAACTGGACTCTTATTCTGGCAAACCCCATCCTGGGTTCATGGGTTTGGAGGGAAGGAAGTTGACTCCAACACCAGTTCCAGGGGTGGGGGGTTGAATCACACCCAACCAGTCAGAGTTCCATGATATTGTGGCCTCCATTATTGGTACTGGGATGGGCATAGGATCCAGTTCAGTCCAGTGACGGTCAGACCCAGAACGTTGCCCCAAGCCATGAGCAAAGCCCTCTCCTTGGCCAGGCTCAGAGCCGGGAAAGCCCAAGTCTGGAGCTGCAGGCGGCCATCTTGCCACTATGGCTACCCACAGAGAGAAGCCCAGGGGATGGATGAGGATAATGAGCCTGAGCCTTGAGGACATTTGTGGGCTCATAGATCAAGCCATACCTGAGACCCACTCTTGGAATGAGTCCATCAACTCCCTATTTTAGCATAAGCCCTGTTGAGCCAGGTTGCTGTCACTTACAACAGAAGGAGTCCTGATCTAATGCAATCTATGCCATCAGTTGCCTTGAACATCTGAATTGTAGACACCCATTAGCAGTTCTGGGGTTCTCCACTAAGGCAGGGTGGAGGGAGGTGGGGCAAGCAGGGCGTGGGGCAGTGAGCTCACAGAAAAGGGACTTAGAAAAACACATATGAGGAATAGTTGAAGAAACACAGAGGGGGACTCCAGGGAGATGTGACAGCCTGTTGTCATGGAAACCCCACCACATAGACCACTGGCTGAAGGATTTTTAGAGCTGGATTTTAACTCAGCAGGAGGAAAAGTTACCGAGACTCAGGGCTGTGAGGAGGTAATGCGTTCCCCTCCCCTGTGGGTGTGTAAGAGGAAAGTGTCTAACAGAATGTCATCTGGGAGACTCAAGCATCAGGTGCAGGTTGAACTAGATACCCTTGACATTCCTGCTAACCCTGAGCCACGATGAATCCGTTTCCAGGATGAAGAGGTTGGCGTTTGAATCAGGTCTTTCTCATTTGTGACCCAGCTTTTCCAGCAGAGTAATTATGTTTATGAGGGTAGAGTTGCTATGGAGACGATTAAAATGACAGAGCCAATGCTTAAAGCAAAGAAACAGAGATACTGCCTTTAAGAGTATGGCCCCCACAGCCCCACCCCAAAGCCCTTACCTACTTCTCCTGTTACCCAGCACTCACACATGAACTGGGAGGCTCCTCGAATGGGAACTTAGCTCCCGAAGGCCCAGAGTTGCAGGCTACATAGAGCCGGGGCAGAGTGATGCCACCCCCGAGGTTTGCTTTATGTGGGTATTAGAAGGCCCAGCTGGGGGTTCTGGCTGAGGACTCCTCTCGGTCAGTTCCCACTCAGTTCAGAGTCCTTGACTCTGGGGTCTGTCTCTCTCCTCCTCTCAACCCAAAATCACCCTTCCTTCTACAACATGGGCAGAGTCCGCTGCTTTCCCACACTCTCAACAGAAATGGCATTGCTGCGTCCTCTTGGCTTTTGTGATTTTTTGGAAATGTTATCAATCACCATCGTATTCATATGCATTCATATTTGGGGCATTATTTCAAGAATCATTTAATGTTAAAAGAAGTTTCCTCCAGTCGACGGTGTTTTGTTTTTCCATTTTGATGCTTTTAACATTGCATGGACATGTGTGCTTTATTGTTGGTGGTGAAGTTAAAATTCACGGAAAACAATTTCCAAAATATGGATTAGCTGTTTATGGGCTCTTTCATTTTTTTGAAGGAATCTGTGTATTATGCCATGTCAACCATTCCCGAAGCACAGGTGTTTTTATGGCATTTTTGTAGGTCTAATGGAGCCATTGGGAGGCAGCTGTATTTTTACTGAACTTCCTTTAAAGCAAACATTAGAAGCTTTGTCCTTATCTCAATGGCTTTCATGCCTCCTTTTCCTGTTAGTGACTTCTCCCCTCTCCCTCCTTTGGGTAAATACTTACCATGCCTGGGACTCTGATGATCCATAATCCACCAAAATAAAATGTACAGATGTTTCTTTAAATGGGCCAGAATGGACACTTTTCACATGTCCCTCCTTGGAGTATTTTATGGTTGATTTTTATTTAGGGGGAAAGGATGTATGTATCATCCTTTTTGGCAACAAAACCGGAGTTCTCCCCCGTCTTTAAAGCTATGGCCCTATAACCCAGCCACGAACACCTTGTGTAAGGGGACCTGGTTAATTGGGACACGTTTCTTAAAAAAAAAAAAAAAAAAGACAAAGGGGCCCAAAATGCCAACAGCGTCCTCTCTGGCTTAGAAGAAATAAGGTAAATTTTTATTTTCATTTTTATGCTTTTCTTTGGCTTCTGGATGATTTATGGCAATCACGTGCTGGTTTCACACTAATTAATTAATATGTCACCACATGTTCTTAGGGAAATAATTAAACATAGAAGTACAAGAATAAAAAACATATAAGGTTGAAGTCTCCTTTGAACCACCTCCTTCCAATCCTCGTTCCCTTGGAAGAGGTAACCACTCTTACCAATCTGGTCTATATCCTTCCAGATCTTTCCTTTAGTAACACACACATACACACACACACACACACACGTGCATGTGCATATGTAGACATCCATGTATTTCTTTAAAAATCAAGGGAGAAAACAAACAATGGATTTGGTGGAAGTGTAGCCAGAGGTACTCAGGAACGTTAGAACAAGAAAGAATCTTAAAGACTCCGCAGTCCACGTCGCTCATCGAACAGACGTGGCGCTGGGTTCCCGAGCGCCTTCCTTCCCATGAAACCGCGCTGTGATGTGAGCCACATTTTGATATGTGGGGCTTCAGATGAGCGAGCAGATGTGTAAATACTCGTCTCCCAGGCCTGAGTATGATTTTTAATAATCGAATATGGAGCTCGAGCCAACATTTTATTCAGGCACTAAATTTAAAAGTGGAGCCAAGAGACCTTAAAAAATTTATGATTCCACAAACGCAGGGAGTTTTCCCCCACTATCGCTATCTTAGAACTAAAAGCGTAAAACCGGCCCTGTGTGGCTTGGCTCTCTTTCCGGAGCTCCAGCTCAGGGGTGCTTCTGAGTCTCAAGTGAGCTGCCCAGGCTGGGGTCGCTCCAGAAGGGCAGGGGGCTGGTGCCCTGGGCCCTGTCCCACCCCCATCCCTGCCCCAGGCCCCGGAAGGCCCTGTTATCACCCTCTTCCCTCCCTACGACCCTCGGAGGGAGCGAGCGAGCCCCTGAGTGCCCTATGATAAAGATAGTGTTTCGACTTGAAAGAGTAATTGCTGACACATATTACTGTTTCCCCAGAGAAAATCAGTCCAGACAAATCCTCTACAAACCGAGGATAGCAAACTGGGCAGTTTATGATGGCAGCCTGCTTAGATGGCTTTTGGTCTCCCTTGTGAAGTTGTTCGGCTTCCTATGCAAGACCCTGTGCGGCCAACAATACCCCCAGTCTTTCTGTCCTGTCAGGTCCATCACTGGGATCTGAACCTCCAAGCCTTGGGGACAGCTCTGCATTCCCCCCTGCACCCCTTGGGGGGACCTCAGGGGGCACAGAAAACCATTCCGTGGAAGGCGCCGTTGACTGGGAGCTGGGGGATGGCCTTCTGCCCCAGAAAGAGGATCCCCATTGGACAGGTGCTGCTTTCATCAGAATCTGTGCTTTTGCCAGGCTTCCTTCATTCATTCGCTCACACATCCGTTCAAAACGGATTTACAAGCACCTGTTATGTATCTTCACAAACACAAAGATATTGGGTAGTGATAAGCTCAAGAAAGAAATATAAAACAAGGCAGAAAGGATAGCAAAGGTAGGGCATGGATTTGTTCCTGTATCAGTGGGGGTCAGGGAGGGCCTCATGGACTGGGTGGCTTTTGAACGGAGACCAGAAATGGGTAAGGATGTGCATCATGCAGGTACCTGAGGAAACAACAGCTCGGACGTGAGAACAGCAAGTGCAAAAGTCCTAAGGCAAGAAGAACAAAAAGGCAATGCTGGCTGAAGCAGAATGCACGAATGAGAGATTATGTGGGAGATGATGGAGATCATGCACAGCCTATAGGCCCTTGAAAGGGTGTGACTTTTCCTCCAAGTAAGAGGAGAAGCCATTGGAGGGCTTTCAGCAGAAAAATGACAGGATCAGATTCAGATTTTGACAGAATCATTCAGACTCCCAGTGTTAAAAAGACTATGACAAGATTGGAAGGAAGGAGACCAGGTAGGAGGCCATTGCTGTCATCTACCCAAGAGACAATGGTGGCTTGGACCAGGTTGGTCGCAGTGGGCAGAAGTCCTGACCTATAGAAGGTACAGTCGATAGGAATTTGGCTTCAGTGGCTGAGAAAATAAAGGTATTTTCTGAGATGGGGCAATTGCAGGAAGACCACCAAGGGGTCCTGGGTTCAGAAATTTGATTTTGGACTTGGTAAGTTTGAGATGCCTTTTAGATACCCAAGGGGATCTATGAACCTGAAGTTCAAGGGAGAGGTCTCATCCAAAGGTATGTTTTAAGATGCAATTTACATCCATAAGCCTGGATGAGTAGCCAGAAGGAGAACATCAACAAAGGCATGATTATGAACAGAGAAGACAAGGGAAGGGGAGAGAAGAGGAAGGGAGAGGAAGGGAGAGGAGGGGGAGAGGGGAGGGGAGGGGAGGGAAGGGAAGGAGGAAGGAGTCCGAGAGAGGATGGAAGGAAAGAGGGGAAGAGCAGGGATGGGAGAGGGAGGGAAGGAATCGGAGTTCAGGGTTGCTGCAACGTTTAACAGTTGAGGGGCTAATGGAAGATCTCCAATGAAGAAAGCATTTCCGCGGACGGAGGGTGAGATCCAGGGAAGTGTGGTATCCTAGAGGCCAAGAAAAAAAATGGCTTCCCGAAAGTAAAGGATGATCAACTATGTCACACCCTGCAGAGGACTGGAGAAAGATGAGGTCTGAGACTTGGCCATGGGCTTCAACCTTTAATACCACCTTGAAAGGAGCTTTCTCGGTGGATATGAACCTGATTGGATCGGACTCAAAGAGAATAGGAAAAAGTACAAGTGAAGATGATGAGAAGAGATAATTACTTTGATGAGTTTAGTGTGAACTCTGTAACATCAAGTCTTGGTATGGCCAAAAGGCCTCTCAATGCCACCATGGATTTCTATGGAAATGCAAGACCCAAGGCACTGCATTTCTGTGGGCCTACACTGGAGATTTTCCCAAGTGCCAATACTTTACTCAAGTATTTTTTAAAAAATAGAAACAACATTTCTGTAAGGTAGGGCATCTCTACTGCCCTCTTGTCTTTTCTGTAGAAAAAAATCCTACCATGCAAATGAAACTAGCCATTTGGCTGCCTAGTGAATGGCTTTTTCCAGGCTCATTCTTCCTTGTTGGGGTTTGGAGGGGTCTGTAACTCTTGTTTAAAGTTTTAGAGACTTTTGAACAATCTAACTCCTTTCCAATAATGAAAGAAAAAAATCTCTATAAAGAATCGTGATCCAGGGGCACCTGGGTGGCTCAGTCAAACTTCTGCCCTGGGCTCAGGTTATGGTCCTGGAGTTCAGGGATAGAGTCTTGCATTGGGCTCCCCACTCAGCAGGGAGTCTGCCTCTCCCTTTCCCTCTGCCCCCTTTCCATTCATTCATGAACGCTTGCTCTTTCTCTCTCTCACTCTTTCTCTGTCAAAAATTAATAAATAAATAATCTTGGAAAAAAAGAATCGTGGTTCAGGTGTAGTGCTTATAACTATCATCTGTTTAAGTGTTTAAAGGCTACAAAGTATTGTGTTTCCACATGCATCATCTTACTGGATCTTCCCAGCTGTGTGAGATGGCAGGAACAATTATTTCGTTTTACAGAGGAAGACACGGAAGGTTACAGAGATCAGAGACTTGTCCAAAGTTACTCAGAAGGTGGCCCTTCATGGAGCGCGACTTCGGGCTCCAAACTCCAAGTGTCTCTCAAAGCTTCCCAGGGCATACCTGTTTGGGGATGAAGGAACAACAGCCCTGAGGTGAGGCAGACAGCCAGAGAATTTCTCACTGGATGTTTTCCCTGCACTGAGTGGATTTTTCCACTGATGGATTTCCAGTGATAGCAACGTGGCTTCCTCCGCCCAAATCTGTATCACAGGGTGACATTGGGTGAACATGGGAACCCTGCGGGCTCTCGGAAGCTCCCCACATTCCTAGCACTCCACCTGACCCTTATCTTTTACAAATGTTTCATGATGGTTGCCAAGACTTCCCACCAACCATTTGGACAATGAGTCAAATGACTAATTGGCAAACAATCTTTCCAGAGCCTTGATATACCTCAGCACTATTCTGATGGAAGTCTGCCAGGGCATGCAAAGTCCTAATGGTAATGGGTGCATGTTGTCTTTGACCTCACATCCAAAGTTCTCGGTTTGAGTATTATTAATGTGCAGACTTTGGATATGGATTTATTTTGATCAACGAGGAACAACCATTGTGGTATTGAAACAGGAGTAGACAGACGCCCACAGAGGAAGAGAAAGTTCAGAAACAAACTCAGATTTACATATTCATTCGTTTGATAAAGGAGGTATTTCCAATAAGTTAGGAAATTAATAATGGTTTAATGAAATTTGCCAAGGAAATTGATTAACTATTTAGAAAATACAAGGTTAGTGCCTCACCTCACTTCCTGTGCTCAAATAAATTCCAGTCCAATTAAAGACATAAATGTAAAACTAAAACAAAGCAAGAAATAGACCAGATGATAAGGAGATTTTTATCTGACCTTGGACTGGGGATCTTTGTAAATATCCCCACAAGGAAGGGAGCTGTGTATGAAAATGTTAATGGTTTAACAACTTAGAATATCTTTCTGTTTTTATTAAAATAGAGCTCTACTCCCTGGGGCCTTCTCCCACTCTTCCTGCAGAAATCCCTTTCCACTTCTCTCTTCTGTCCCTGAGACCTTCCGGGATCCAAGGAGCATAGGGAGAAACCTATTCACTCATCTCGAGAAAGGGAACGCAGAGACCCAGAGAGGAAAAGCAGCTTACCACAGAACAAACAGCTTGATAATAGTATAGAGCTAGACGGTCTGGGTTTGAACCTCACCTCTACCACTTACTCGCTGTGTGACCCTGGGCAAATCACCTTCCCTCTCTGAACTTCAATGTCCTCACCTGTAAGACAAGTGGAAATAATATTGTCATAGTGGTTTGTTATGAGGATTAAATGAGTTAACCAGCAACGGGCCAGGAGTTTGGGCCAACTCTTGAGAAGTGTTCAAAAAATGTTAAGTTCATTGTTAGGGTAGGGCTAGCCTTACCTTATCCTGGAGGACAGGACTTAGACCATACATGTCTTCAGAGTAGTAGGTGCCACTGAAGGCATCGAGCCCTCAACAAATATGTATTTTTTTAAAAAGATTTTATTTATTTATTTGACAGAGAGAGATCACAAGTAGGCAGAGAGGCAGGCAGAGAGAGAGGGGGAAGCGGTCTCCCCACTGAGCAGAGAGCACAATGTGGGGCTCGATCCCAGGATCCTGTGATCATGACCTGAGCCGAAGGCAGCTATTTAACCAACTGAGCCACCCAGGTGCCCTAACAAATATATGTTTTAGATAGAAGCTGAGTAATTGTGCACAGTGCCATTCCTTTCAGATCTAGTCTTTCCTGTCAGCCTCACAACAGGGCGAATGGGACTGTACCCATTTCAAAGATGATAAGAGTGAGATGTGAAAGGCCTTGCCCACAGCCAGAGTTGGGACTATACCCAAATATCCCAGTTTCTCCACCACAGTTTCACACTGAAACCTTCAACCTGTCCCCCCGCCCCAAAACGGACAATAGCCCTGGTATGCTTATTGACATCATCAAAAGCCTCCATTTATAGAGCTTCTCATACACCCAACCCAGCTCTAATGCTGTGCCTGTATCATCCTCCCCTGATCTTCAGAACAACCCTATGGAATAGACATTACTGTGCACATTTTACACATAAGACAACCAAAGCCTACAAGGGTTAGGGGAGTAGCCCAAAGTCACACAAGGTATACAGAATGAAACTCCTCTTCAGTTGAAGACCCATGTGATGGCGAAACCCTGATTCTTTACCCCTCTACGAAACCAGGAGAGAAACAGGGAAGCATAAGGCTCAGATCTTGCCTTAGGGTCGTCTATAAATCTCCTCAGGGAGGTATCAGGGCTTCAAATAGGCAGCACCTGGATTCAGACCCAGGGCTGTCTGATTGGGGTTCCCATATTGTCTTGCCAGTTGGTCTGAAAACAATACTAGTAAAATACTACATGATATTAAAATGCTTAAATACTAACACAGAAAGAAATCACTATGCGCTTACTAAAACAAAAGCCCCAGGCCACGCTACGTGGGGACCACAGAGATGGAGGCATTAAGAACACACCAGTGGACTCAGCCAGCTGAAGCTGGGCACTTCCCGTGTGCCAAGCACTCTTCTGAAGGCTCTGGTGACGTAAGACACGTCTTACCAAAGGTTTTGCCAAAAAACTTGGGGAGAAGAGACACAGGCAACTAGACAAATAGTAACTAAAGATGAAAGTTCTTATTCAGGGAAAGAGTTGTGGCATCCTGGTTCTAAGACGACGGACGGGTGGTCTCTGCCCTTCCAACACCCAAGACCTTTCTGAGGAGACAAGACACACCAGTCGCCAAGAGGAGAGTTCAGAGATAAAGCTCAGTAGCGCTGACGACTCTAGGAAGGCAGCAAATGAATTGCCAAGGAAAGAATTTGAACAACACACGATTCTGGAAGGGTTAGCCAAACTTGCCTAGCTGGGGAGGTCTGGGGCGGGCTTTGAAGCCTGAGCTGGCAAAGCTGTGGCTGAGATCCATGGCGAGTTATCTTCCCAAGTCTAAAATGAAAAAATAAAAGCAAATAAAAGGAAGTTGGCAAGATGCTGTCCTCTTTCCCCTTCCTTCCCTTCCTCCCCTAGTCCCCATCTTGAATGTTGTCTACCCCTTCACATTGCCTGTTCCGGAGCTCCCCGTGTCTGACGGAAACGGAGGCAGAGAAACATGGTGAGGACATGGCGCCTTTGCTTTGCTTGCCCCTTCCCCAAGTCACTCCTTGACCCCACTGTGAGGAGACAATATTGAAAATAGTCCAAAATAATCCCACTAAAAACATGAATCAAAAAGTCGCGGCTCCTGAACATGTTTTTAAAATTGCTTAGTTGCATGCAAGTCCCTTTAGTGCTCGGAGGACTTTAATAAAATTGATTTTCTGAGTATAGCCTTTTAGCAGCTACTGTATAAGCTTGAAATATGAACCCTTCATTGTTGAAAGTGTTTCATTTTTGCCCTGTTGCTAATGATGAAGGGAAAGTGTGGGTTTGGAATTCTCCATGGCTGACATTCTCATAATTAAATAGTGTTCATAATAAAGCTTTGCAGATTTTAAACAAACCGGCACGGAAGTGGCCCAGTTTGCCATATTTCATTTAGAGACCACAGCAATTAGCCCTTAATGAATAGTACACAGCAGCCTATGAGGGAGTTATTTCTACACGTCGTTTATTTGCCAAATCACAAAAGGCAACATTTTCATTCTGCTGATTGAAAATGATTCTCGGGATTTCTTCGGAAGGCCTCTTAAGTAATTGCTTTGTGAAACTTGGAAATAAATAAATAAAACTAAAGAGAAGAACATTAATTGCTTTTAATATCTGCAGTCTAATTTCGGCAAAGCTTAGCACACCAATAGCTCCTGCGTATCAAGCCATACAACAATAGAGCAAAAATAGAAGGCTCATCATGGATGGTATATTTAGAGCTGATTTTTTTCTTTTATAATTTTAGGAGAGATTTGTTCCCAGGCACGTTGTTACTCCTCCCTGTGAACGGCCACGGAGGAGGGGTTTATAAGAGGACTCGCGGGTGGGGCGACTAGGAAGTCATTGCCAGAGGAAAATGACAACGCTTGTCCCAAAGGAGAGACAAGAGAAAGAGCCGTCCAACTGTCAAGGTTGTGAGCGACAAAGAAATTATGATCCTGTTATGGTCTTCCTCCAAGCTTTCCAGTTGAAGGATACATGATTTTTTTTTTTAAATGGGGCGGGTCCTAGAACAATTTTTATGCCCTTGAAAATATTACTTCTTTCTTACCTTTGGGGCTCAGTTTTCTTATTTTAGGAGGATAGGAAAGATAGGACATATTGGTGTAGCTAAACAACGTCTAAAAGGTGCTGGATCAAACATTAGAGTCTCAGTTTCTGCATGGCATCTACTGAAACAGAGTTTCCAAGGAAAGGGTTAGGAATCCCACCCTTTGTGAAAAGCCTGGCAGACCACCCTGAGTGTCTGGTAAGTTTGGCCAGCAGGTGCTCAGGAATCTGTGGGCCCTTCCATTCCCCAGCTGTTACCAGACCGAGGGTTGGCCATGCTGCAGTGCATTGTGGGAGAGGGCAGGGGCTGCCTGTGTGGGGCTGCTTGAGGAAATCCCAGGTCCCAGCCTGAGAAAGCCCTTCCATCCAGTCTACAATGTCCCTACCGAGGACACAGGTGACCCTTCCATGTGACTCAGAATGAGCCAATGGTTATATTGAGGGAAACCACCAGGCCCAATATGGAGTTGCTTCTGTCCACGTCCCACAGGAGCAGACCGAGACTTACATAACTTTCATGTCCCTGTAAATGCTCCACTTGACGGGAAACCCAGACACCACACCAGTTCTGGGCTCTATACTTACTTTCTTTGTTCCCTGTTCATTTTCTTTCTTCTCTTCCCGGTTCCCTATTCTTTACCCTATATACGCTTCCTGCTTTCTGTCCCACTGGGCGGTTCACTGGACTCTTGGGAGTGGAGACTGCCCACTTCATGACGTGTTAAAGTTTGTTTTTATCACCCAAATTGTCTTCTTTAATCATTCATAACAGTTACAAGGAACAGGATTAAGGAAAAGTCAGTTTTCACAAGGACCAGAGGGGAGGTCAGCTGAGAACGGGGGAGGCAGAGGCTCCCGGGGTGGGGGAGGGGGAGGAAGAGGTGTTCAGCAGAGTATGGTACAAAGACAGCTGAGCAGGCTATTAGAATATCATGAGACAATTCTGGGCCACACTTTCCCTAGCCACAGAATGAAACGGGTGAACCAGACCCCCAGCATCCCTTTAGGTCCTGACATTACAGCTGGTAACACTTGGCAGCTCAGATAGTCCAGCCGAATTCCTCCTTGCACTGAGGGCCTAGGTAAAGAGCCTTGGTTTGGCCTTCTGGCAAATTCCAGATGAATGTAACAGAAGCAGGCCTAATCCAGGTGGTCAATGCTCAATGCACTTCCAGGTGTTCTAGGAATTAGATACAGTCTAAAAAACTAAGAAATAGGGTAGTTTGGGTATGGGTTCCCCCCCTTCAATATCTTGATCTTTCTAAATAAAGAAAAGTTAAGAACAATTCAATATAAGTACCTGTCATCCGACACGAACCCTGCTTTTAAACATTTTCATCTTTTAATATCATTTTGCCTCCTCCCACACCCAGGCCTCTTGCAAGCTCACTGGTAGGACCTGGTTCCTCTAACCCAGAGCATTATCACGGAGCGTCTTACCAGCATACAGCAGGAGCTCAATATGTGTCAGGTGAAGTTAATGACATCTTAGTCATTGATTTAATGTTTCATTGTGCTAAATATTTTCCATGTATGTTGTCATTCAGTCTTTATCACCATCATTTGAAGTAGGTGGGTAGGTGTGAAATGATATCTCATCGTGAGTTTAATTGGAGCTTCCGCCACGAGGAGGGGTGTGGAACATCTTTCCATGTGCTTATTTGGGGTTTCTGTATCTTCTTTCGAGAAAGAGCTATTCAAGTCCTTTTCTCATTTTTGAATCGGTTACTTGGCTCTCTGTTTGGAATTGTGGGAATTCTTTATAACTCCTGGATATTAATTCCTTATTAGGCACATGATCGCAGTCCCATTCTGAGGGATGCCTGCCTGGTGATAGTGTCTTTTGATGCAAAGAAGCTTTTAAGTTTGATATTCCAATTTTTTTTTTTTTTCCTGCTGCTGCCTGTGCTCTTGGGGTTATATTCAAGAAATTATGGCCTTTGTGATTCTGATGTAGCCAAATTTGGGAACTATGAACCTGAACCATAGTCTAAACTTTTTTTTTAAATAGTGTAAGCCTCCCCTCTTGCTTTTTTTTTCCCCCCAAACAAAAGGTCAAGTCAGAAAACCTAACTGTAAGAGAAAGAACTGCTCTGATGACTAGTTCTCCCCTAAATGAATAACCGATCCCTGGTCCACCAATGCCCCCCAATAATTATTCCTCAACAACCTCCACAGGTTTTAAAAGCATTGCTCTAGTGATCTAACCCCACACCTCTTTAAATGGGGACCCTAATCCTAGGGAGGGAAAAGGAGTTTCTAGAAGTGAATGGTCCCTCTGGTGTCTGTCCCTTAGTCCTCTGTCGGGAGGCAGCTGAGGGGATCTGTGGGGTCAGCCGGAGGCCGTGAGAGCACCTTGGTTCCCCACTGATCAAGATGACCAGAGGGTGTTAAGATCAGTAAAGAAAACAATTTTGTGCATAGGGTGAGGTTTGGAATAAAAGCGCAAGGCTGAGGTGAAATAAGATAAGTTTTCTCTCTTTTAAAGAAAATACCACTCAAGTTTAGCAGTGTAATTAATTAATTCACAAGTAGGTCCAGAGTGGGAGCGATTCCCGAACAATGGCTAATGATAAAGAATAAACCCTAAGGTAAGTGATATTCAAGAAGATGAAACAGTTTTAGTTTGGAATCCTATTACAGTTCTATTTCAATATAAATAAGCTGACACCAGAAGCAAACGATTAACCCCAAAGCCGCCGGCTGTTCATTAGCCAAGGAATAATTTTACATTTCATTATTATTCATGCTGGCTAAATTTCCATTAAAACCAATTTAGTAAACTGGCCCGCTGATGGGCTGGAAATTAAAAAAGAGGTAGAGAAGGCAGGGAGGGGACAAAACAGAGGCCATCCTCTGAGCGTCTAGGGATGGGAAACTCATGGGGGGGCAGATTGCCACTTTAATTAAAGATAATGTCTCAATTCACTTTCAAAATGAGTCTCCGGAAAGTGCCTGGGAAATTTTCCCTGGCCAGAGCGTCTGGCTCATTCACGGAGGGGCGATTTCTGTTGCCGGGATTTCTGATTGAAAGGAGGAATGGCCGGTTCATTCCCAGATCAGCTAGCTTCCCGGGTCTCTGGCTCTCTGCTGAGCCATCTCCAGCGGGGGAGAAAGGGCTCCGGAGCTCCTCAAAGAGCTCTCCCAGAGCCTGGGCAGGGAAGTCGCTGCTTCCTTCTCCGGGCCATTACGCAGGCTTAAGGGCTTTTATTTAACATATAAATGTGACCAAAATACCAAAGACCGGCTTAGCTCACACTTAGGGAGCATTCACTTTGGCCGAGCCCTGAACTAAGTACTTCCACGAATTAACTCATTTAATGCTTTTAATCTCTCTAATGAGGTAGATTCTATTATTGCTCCCATTTTACAAATGAGAAAGCTGAGGCACAGGGGTGAGGAACGATGGCGTTCAGCCAAGATGGCACAGAGCTAGAGTTCAAGCCTGTGTCCTTTGACCCTAGATCTGGGTGCTTCACTGCTAGGCCCTACTGCCTCTGGGCAGATGAACGAAACAACTTTGTGTTTTGTGGGTACTCGGTCAACAGAGCACAAGGTACGGAGTGAGTTGTCAGTGGGAGCAAATGGGCAAAGGTGGGTGGGGGACACTTGGAGGGGATTTTGAAGGCCAGGCCAAGTGGTTTGAACGTGACTCTTTTTTTGGGGGGGGGAGCTCCCCAGAGTGCAATGCCCAGTCCACTGGGAGTCCACGGACAGAATTTTTTTTTAAATATTTAGCAGTTACATGTTTTTTTTGTTTTTGTTTTTTGTTTTTTGTTTTTCGTCTTTTGTTTTTTTAAGATGATAAGATATAAGGGACACCTGAGTGGCTCAGCAGGTTTAGCATCTGACTCTTGATCTCGGCTCAGGTCTCAGGTCTCGATGCCAGTGTCTTGAATTCAAGCCCTGCATTGGGTTCTGTGCTGGGTGTGGCTCCTACTTTAAAAAATAAAAAAATAAAAAAGGAAAAAAGGAAATAAATTTAGGTTGCCTATACAATTGAGTGAAAAAGACAATCCCTATTTAAGAAAAAAGGGCTAATTTGTTTAATGCGTCCCATGTACGCTTCCTATTTACCAGGCATTGTTCCAAGCGCTTCGCATTTTAACTTAATTCTTGCAACCGTATAAGGCAGGGACACTACAAATAGCATCAGGTTCATGACACTACAGATGAGGAAACCAAAGTGAACAGAGGTGAACTTATCCTAGGTCTCATAGCCCGCGAAGGGCAGAGCAGGGATTCGAACCCAGACACTTGCAGACTCTGTGCTTTTCACAATTCTTCTCCGAGATTAAGAGTATAGGAGGACGGAATATAAAGATCGTGAAGGTAGCTGTCTGCTGATGGGCACCTGCTCCAGGTGATGGGCTCAGAAATGCAATCTTCCTGAGGACTGACGGGAATGTCGCTGAGAAGCTAGGTCACCTGCGGCAGGGGTGTGGAGGCAGGGGTGGGGGTCGCTGGAAGCAAACCTGTGGTTCTCAGCCAACAGGGCAGGATTCCCAGCACATTTCAAGGATCAGGTGTCCACATCAGAAACCAGCCCAGCTCTAGGAGCCCAAAATCGCTTTGGGGGAGGGGAGAGTGAGGCTTTTTCTTTTTTGTGCCTGGACTAGTATGTCACCCACTCCAGAAGCCAGAGCCTCTGCCCCACAACCCTTCCCTAAGACTGCAGAGCCCAGCTGCTCTGGAACATAGCACAAGACAGAACAGGAGTCTGGTTTGGGGGCGGGGGCACTGAGGCAGCAAGTATTACATACCCACAGGAGAAACAGCCATGCCGCCTCCCCTGGCCTAGGAGAGTTCTAGAAGTCTAGCGCATCCACGAGCCTTGGAGCAGGACGGGTGGTGGCCCTCCGCCTCCCATCAGTGGATAGTCCCTGTATCCAGTATCCATCAGTGGATAGTCCCTGTCCGCCGGAAACTCTGTGACTGGTGAGCTTCCTCCTTGGATCACCCTCACGAAGTCTCCCTACTACCACTTGGCCTTGCCTACTCTCACCTAAGCCGCGCTGAGTTAGAGGCTTGTCTCGTGCCCCTTCCCAGTCCTGCGTGGTCACTGGAGGCATCTGATGCCTGACCCAGAAGAGCCGGGTGGTCTCCGAGCCTGGCTCGGCCTCCAGCTGCTCCTCCACCTGCTAACTCAATGGCCATAGGCAAGTCGTGTAAACAACGGTGCCCATTCTCTTCACTGGGAAAAGATACTGACAGACAGCAGGCCCACTCCATGGGGCTGTGTTATGAGGGTTACTGAGATAATGAATCTGAAATATTTAACCCTGTCCTGGGCACATATTAAATATGAGATAAATAATGACCACGACTGGTGTGATAATATTAATGCAAGGGTCAAGTGTGATGGCCAAGATCTGGGTTTTGGAAGCATGCAAGCCTCATTGACAAGTCTACCCCTCGTGCCTGGGCTGGGTCAAAGGACCCACCTTAACCTCCCAGACTTGACCCCTTCTTCCTTTTAATCAATCCACTTTCCCTCCGGGCCTGGACAAGCCCTCACTTCTTTACCTAATGGGAGAAGCAATTCTTTGCCCGAAGAGGGGGAGACATCTTTAGAAAGGCATCTAAAAGGCTGCCATTTACGGGGCAGAGAGAAGGCCACAGCTACTCTTTCAATGACACACGCACAAAAGCTCTTGTTGTGGACACAAATAAGAAAAGTTGAACCCTTCGCCCGGTGTAATTCACTTCATTTATTGACCGGGGTTCTCTACCCCCAACCCCTGGTTCCTTTGCATTTGTCAGCGGTTCAGAGACCCCTGGCATTCAGCATGATTTGTAATGTAAATTATATAATTGTACTTTCACATATTTTAACATCAAATGAAATGATTGACTACAGAATAGGAGCTGTCTACAGGTGGGGGTCAATTACCATCTGAATAATCACAGAGCCACACATAGCATAGCTATGAATAGCATAGCTGCTGAGCGTGACATATTTTTATCTCTATGCATTTCAATGAAGTCAGGCCGGTACATAAAAGGTTATCACCTAGGAAACATATTTTCCTAAGCACAAGTTAAACATGCAAGTGAGATCAGCAAAGATATTCAATTTAGCCAGTCAACCCTAACCTATTAATATTTTAACAAAATCCAGTGAGGATAATTTTTTTCTTTGATCCCATTTCATGTGAACAGCCGGGAAAGGGAAGAAAAATTAAAAACAAAATAGTCAAGCATACAAAATGAGGTTATGCATTAAGTGGGCTATTTAATGTTTCTGGCATTTCATAGCCCAGGGGAAAGTGTGGATGGATTTAACAGTCAAGAGCTGTGTTCCCTTGGCCACAAAGTTCGAGAAACATAAAATAATCTATACTTCCGAGCTGACAAATCGTACCTGACACCCAGCTTCATCTCGCCGGGACTCCGGAGATCAGCATTAATCATATGTTACAGGGAGTAAAAAGAAAAGTAAATCACGCCAGGCTGAAAAGTGAGATAGAAGGTCTTCGGGCAAGGATTTTAATCAATAATATGTGGGATGATCACCAGAAGCTATTGTTTTAATCTTCCCCTATGAAAAGAAACGAATGCAAAACACAAAACTACCAAGAGCCAGCTCCGCTTGCTAGATGACTTCTAAGAACCAGAACCCATCCGGCGGCTCCGCTTTCCTTTCTGACTCATGACACACACAAACCATTTCTCTTCAACGGGATCGAGTCAAGCCTGTGCCTTCAGTTGCCTGTTTCTGGAGACTCGGCTGTGGCCCGGGCCCTGGGCCGTGGCTTCTGGCTTGCTCTGATTTCCTCGTGCTGTCAAGGTCCACTGGTTTTGCGTGATCGGTGTCCATTCATGCTTCTTCTAAGGGCACCTTCGTTGTCTACAAGTGGCTCCACCCTCCCTGGCTCTCAGCCCCCATGGTTTGGGTTGTGTTGGCTTCACCGCTGGCTCTAGGGAAAGACTTGTGTCCATCCCGACATCACAGCCGTGAACTGGTTCAGCCATGGGTGTGTGTGATTCATCAGAAACCCACAAATCACAGCCTGAGAGTCCTTGGTCATACTATGTTGGAAGAGGATACAGAGGCTAGAACCGTGTCCTCCCCACACCAATCCACATGTTGAAGTCCTAACTCCACAAGATAACTCTACCCCCTCGATCCCCAACTTCCACCCCCTCACTCCCATTAATTATTTAAAAGATTTTACTGAAGGGCCTGGTCCAGAAGGAGACTATCACCAGAAATAACGGCAGAGAACACAGGCTGAGTATGGTTAGGCTGTGGGGAAGCCTGGCGAGGCCCAGACCCCAAACACCTCTCTTTCCTCTTCCCATTTTCCTGTCAGTTGTCCTCCCCCTCTTGGAAGCCCCAGACCCCTAACCTCCTTCTCCTTAGTTCAGAAGGGCAATATGAGCCTCAGTGAGGCCTGAAGGGCTCCACTTCTTCTGGGGCTTGCATAAATAAGGAAATAAATTAGATTTTCCCCCCTGTTAATCTGTTTTATGTCAATTTAATGAATAGACCAGACAAAAGAACCTAGAAGGGTAGTGTAAAAACTTTTCTCCAGCACCAATCCTGGCAACACTTTGATCTCAGACTTCTAGTCTCCGAAACCGTGAAACCATCCTTTCTGTTGTTTGAGCCGCTCTGAGTGTTGTACCTTGTAACAGTGGCCCTACCAAATGAATCCAGAGGCCAGCTCTCTTTTATTCCCATGTATTGGGAACTTCAGAAAAATGAGGTTTGGCATGTGCCGGGGTCTGAATGTGTTCTCCGAAAATTCATCCATTAGAATCCTAATGTGCACAGATGGTGGCATTCGGAGGTGGGGCCTTTGGGAAGTACTTAAGAAATGTGGGTGGCGGCTTCATGAACAGGATTAGTTTCTTATAAAAGACGCTCTTGAGAGCTCCCATCAGTGGTGTGAGGACACAATGAGAAGTCTGCAATCTGGAAAACAGTGCTTGCCCTACCACGAGGGCACACTGATGCCAGACTTCCCACCTCCAGAATTATGAGAAATGAATTTCTGTTGTTTATTAAACTCCTCAGTCTTGTTATAGCAACTCCAAGGGATGAGGACAGCTTGGCTGGCATTTATCTTGCCTGGCCATGGAACCAACCATTGGAAAAGCTGAGCCATTCTTACAGGAGACCTACCTTAGGCAAATGTTGCCCAAGCCCCTGGATCCATCCATACCTGAAGTCCAACTCTGATTCTGTGGTTACATGAGCTGTTAAGCTCCCATTTTTATTTAAGCTGCTTAAAATTGAATTTTCCTCACCTACAACCAAAGAGCCCTAAATGATTTATGCTGGAAAGTGGTCAGTGTGATCTTAGGATGAATTAATAGATGTGAAATCTTTAGAACAAAGGACATAATCATGTTAATTAGACCACAGGAAGGTTGCATTATGTTTGAGGCATCATACTTCTGAGAGGGAGGCAGATAGATGCAACTGGGTGGTGAGAGAAATGGACAGTGACTCTCAGGAGGCCTAAGAGATGCTTGTCCTAGGGCAAGAAAAGAGATTTATAGAAAACATGATAGATGGCCTCAAATATCCACCATACTGGCAATTAAAGGAAAGATTGAGATTTATTCATGTGTCCCCTAGGATAGAACTGGGAAACTGCAGGAAGACAAATAAAATAGTGAATTTCCAATGCTTCCAGCTATCGGAAAAGGAGATGAGATGCCCTGATAACAGTGAGTGTCCCATCACAGGAAGCATTCCAGCAGCAGAGGGGAATTCCGGCACCTGGTGGGTACCCATTGTATGGGAGGATTGGCTGGATGACCTTGAAGCCCTCCCAGCTTGGACTTTCAGTTCTATAATCCTTTCACCAAAACCCAAGTGAACTGGGACACGTTCTTCCCCATTTTGGACCTCAGTTTCCCCGTCTGTAAATAAGGAAGTTGACACCGGTAGTCTCTAAACATTCTTCTGACTGGGACATGCGATGATTTCAGGATTCTAAGTCACTTGTTTCCACCTCAGCTTCCATCCAGACCCTGGGGAAGTCCTGGGCTCACTCCAATCACAAAACGTCACACCACTAACTTTTGATTAAAGCAACAGCTGACTCGTCGATGTGGAATCGTTGGTGGCAGAATGCAAAGTAGGGATCATTTCACATTCTTTCCCCCATGCTGTAATTAAATTACCCACTCTACAGCTGAGAACTGACGGATAGATTGTTGTGTTTTTTTCTACGTGGCCCGTATTAAGCACACTGAACACTTGAAATCAATGGGCCAGTTAAGTCACAGACTGGCTTGGGAAGATTCTGGAGCGGAGGAGCAGGCAGTGGGACATTCAACTGATCTCATGGCCCAAGGTTGCTACCTTCATTTCTATTGTTAACCCTTTGCAGCCCCTGTCCAGATTGCCAGACACCCAATTGCCAACCCAGCCCAACCTTTGGGTTTAAAATTGCAAAAGAGCCTGGAAATGTAAGAGAAAACATTCTTCCTAGTTTTGCCCAGCATGGATGTGGGCTGAGCCAACAGGGAAAAGTAATGTCTGTTTATCATCAAGAAAGAAATCAAGAGCTGATTACGGGACAGTTCCGTCCACTGCACTAGAGAAGAAGTCTTGAGAGAGCTCAGTGTGTCAAATCTTAGCCATTTTGAAGAGACCCCGTGGTGTTCCCCATGATTTTAACATCTGCTTATCATCTTGGTCGAATTATGCTCTCCCTTGATGCTGAATTATTTTTTGAGTCAATAATCTTTTCTTTGAACAGACTATTTCAACCAACCCCCCAACCCACATGAGCAAGAGTCTGATCCATTAAGACCATCTACAGAGGGGCACCTGGGTGGCTCAGTGGGTTGAGGCCTCTGCCTTCGGCTCAGGTCATGATCCCGGGGTCCTGGGATCGAGCCCCGCATCGGGCTCTTTGCTCAGCGGGGAGCCTGCTTCCTCCTCTCTCTCTGCTGGCCTCTCTGCCTACTTGTGATTTCTGTCTGTCAAATAAATATATAAAATCTTTAAAAAAAAAAAAAAAAAGACCACCTACAGAGTTGCCATTATTTTGAGAGCTTTGCCTACTTCTGTTAAGTGAACCCATTTCTCAGGCTGGAAAAGGGTTCTTGGACACTGAGAAAGTCACAGTGTTTTGTTTTGTTTTCTCAGTAAAGATTCATTCATCATGAAAATGAACCTTACGATCTCAAATTCTGAGGCTCTTTCACCTTAAAATTCTCCCAACAGAGGGCTTACGCACAAAAACACACACGAGGACTGGAATCCAAGCCCCTGAGGGCCTACAGCCTCAACAAGAGTCTTTCCTGCCTGCATCCAGGGTCTTGAGCACGTGTCCGCCTGAGGTCACTGGCAACTCCCCACACACCTGTCGGAGAAGGAAAGCTGCAATTACTATTCTCAGCTTCCAGTGGTATGGGGGGATGGGGGGATGGAGCCTGAGATTCAGAGAAGGCAAGTGTCTTATCCAAGGCCACAGAGCTGATAATGCAGGGTCAGGGTTGGAATCCCCATGTCCTGATTTGATTTCCACCACACTGGGAGTTTCTAAGTATCATTGAGAGCAACCCGTATTTTAAAAGCATGCACTCCTTCCTGACTTTTTAAACATAGCTTAAAGATTTTATTTATTTATTTATTTATTTGACAGAGAGAGATCACAAGTAGGCAGACAGGCAGGCAGAGAAAGAGGAGGAAGTAGGCTCCCCACTGAGCAGAGAGCCCAATGTGGGGCTCCATCCCAGGGCCCTGGGATCATGACCTGAGCCAAAGGCAGAGGCTTAACCCACTGAGCCACCCAGGCACCCTGCATTCCTGACTTTTTAGAAACCTGTTTGCTGGGGTGCCTGGGTGGTTCAGTTGGTGAAGCGTCTGCCTTCAGCTCAGGGCATGATTTCAGGTCCTGGGATCGAGCCCTGCATCAGGCTCTCTGCTTCTCCCTCTCCCTCTGCCTCTCCTCCTGCTCATGCTCTCACTCTCTCTCTCTCTCTCTCAAACAAATAAATAAAATCAGGAAGGAAGGAAGGAAAACCTTTTGCCAATTCCTTAAAACAGTGTTTCTTGGAGTGGGGTCCTGGACCAGCAGCACAGACATCACCTGGGGAACTTGCCAGAAATGCAAATTTCTTGGGTCCTATCCTAGACCTTCTGAACCCAAATCTGGAGAGGGCAGGGGATCCAGAAACCTGTGTTCTCAAGCCCTCAAAGTACTTCCGAAGCACTCTCAACTTTCAGAACCTCAACCTTAGAAGGAAGGGGAGACTTGTGAGTTTACTTGAAGGGCTTCTTTGAAATACAGGCACCAAAAAATGTAAACTCATCCCCTCTGAATTCCATTTGGTGGAGGCCAGAGCCTAAAGCCCCGAAAATCTTGTTACGGTTCAGAGCTGCCTTCGTTGGCTCTGAGAACACAGGAATAAAGATTCAATCCCACTCAGATGTAAGGCTGGCCCCAGGTTCTTTGCCGGTCACTCACCAGCGGTGTGGACTGGAGCCCAGCTCAGCCGTGCGGCTGATTGTGGTTTGGGACGGGACAACCAGTTACTCTAATCCTGTAGTCTTCGGGAAACAAAGAGCCAAAGTCTCCTGGATGTCTGGGGTAAGAGGAGGAGACCCGAGGGGTTCCGGTTTCATCCGTATTATGCCAGACGGACTATGAATGGGTCTGTATGTTCCTGGTACTCCCCAAGCTTGCTCCCTTTTGGATTTAAGTGTTCTGCTGAGGGACACATTAATATGCAAGGAAAGCAAACATCCCCAGAAAGATGGAAAGGACAAAGAGGCAGTGATTACTGGTTGGTTATTTTCCCCACGCTCAGATGGACTCCAAGGCCCACCGAAAAGCAGGCTTGCTTCAGAGCAGTGGGGCGGACTCAGTGTCCAAGCATACAAGACTTTCCAGAACCACGGTTCTGCATGCAAAAGCTACTCACAGGGCCTGCTGTCACCAATGATGCCAGGAGAAGAGACAGTTAATACGAAGAAAATCACAGTGTCTCCCAAAGACAGGACAGTTTCGAACAAAGATGCAAGTTGCGCCCAATGATATAAACCAAGGATCTTTGCATACAGGTGGTTCTCGGGCTGAAGTTGGCCTGCAGGAGCATTTAGTTTCATCCACACTTGGTCCAGTCCAATGGCTTCATCTTAAAAGTGAATTCGTTGCCTCCATGTTATACAAAAATTCTAGATTGCTCCAGTCTTGAAAAACACCTGAAAATCTGGTCACACTGGATCCCCTTCACCGTGTGACAGTGACCTCCCAGTCCCAGGTATGGTCAGCTGCCTTTTTTTATGTGACTCACCGGACCCCAGCAAACATTTGAGTTTGCCAGCCCTAATTTTTTTTTTTCTAAGATTTTATTCATTTGACAGAGAGAGAGAGAGAGAGATCACAAGCAGGCAGAGAGGCAGGCAGAGAGAAAGAGAGAGGGAAGCAGGCTTCCCGCTGAGCAGAGAGCCTGATGCAGGGATCCATCCCAGGACCCCGGTATCATGACCTGAGCCGGAGGCAGAGGCTTTAACCCACTGAGCCACCCAGGTGCCTCTGCCAGCCCTAATTTAAGCAAACTCTGAGTTTCTGCTGTATAGTGCTGAAACCCAAACTGGTTCAGTTCCAGACTATAGCAGGACTGTTGTCTCCTGGCACTTGCTTTCTAGTGAGTGATCGGCAATGAGACATCGACAATAAAATTGGGATCTTTAGAAGCCAAGTCATGTAGAAATTTAAAATCAATGACCCAATGAGTGTTCACATCCTCTGCCAATAAAATCAAATGAAAAATATCATCATCTATAAAATGCTGGTTATTAAGAAAGGCTAGCCAAATTACCTAAGAGTGTTCCTACCATTTAGGGGTTTATTACCAGCCTCCCTATTGGACGAGAAGCCCCATGAGGGCGGGGATTTTGTTTTGATCATTGCTGGATGCCCAGTGCCTGAAACAATGCATGATACACTGTGGGCACTTAGCAAAGATTTGTCGGGCAAACGAACAGTAGGATTTATGGACATTTTACTGATGCTAGGCTTCATTCTGTGCATGTTACGAGGATCAAGACTTCAGAGGTGCTCTTAAGCAAATAAAGAAATGGAGACAGAGGGTACCAATGTGCCACTGTTGCCCACGTGGGTCAAGGATGCAACGCAATGAAGGGGCAGGTGTCCCACATCTCATCTCCAGCCACTGGGCTATCCTGCTTCTTCCCTACACTCAAACTGTGGCTCCATTTCTTGGGCAGGAACTAATAAGCTAAGGTTCCCCCAGCCAATCCAGGCCTTTGAATCTCCTTCCAGAGCAAAGTAGCTACTCACTAAAAGCGTGCTAGGTTTGAGTCGTTAAAATTATGGTTTCTCTAAAAATGAGAACAGAAGGGCTATTAACAAGACCCTGTAATCAAATGAAAAAAAAAATCAAATGAAATTATGACGTTAGGGCGCCTGGGTGGTTCAGTGGGTTAAGCTTCTGCCTACAGCTCAGGTCATGATCCCAGGGTCCTGGGATTGAGCCCTGCATCAGGCTCTCTGCTCAGCAGGGAGCCTACTTCCTCCTATATCTCTCTCTGCCTGCCTCTCTGCCTACTTGTGCTCTCTGTCAAATAAATAAATAAAATCTTTAAAAAAAAATTATGACATTAAAGACACTCCTGGGGCTCTGCTTCTATTTTTGTGTCTTCTTTAAGTCAGTCACTCTGTCTTTATAAGTTTCTGTTTTCCCATCTATAAAAATTGGGAGCATACTTTACTCCTATATCCTTTCCCTGGGAACATTTGAAGGGCAAGATGTGATGGAGGAAAATTTAAAACGTGTAAATATTTATAATCACACAACTCCGATGAGTTTAAAACACTGCTTGCAATTCGTTGTTTCATTTTCTGCCCCTCCCCCCCCCTTGCCATCAAGAACTCTCTTAGCAGGACAAGGATCCTTAGCTCCAGCCAAATGGGGAAAGTGAGACCTTCAAGCATTGCCTCACCCGTCAAAAATCACAAAGTCTGCCAAGGGTAGATCTAGAACCCAGACTTTTCCTCTAGGCCAAGTGTAGTAGCTGAACAAAGACTAGAGGAAAATGGCTTATTGTTGCAGACAGGCTCTGCGAAGTCTGGGCAGGGAGAGGGGGTGGCTCAGATAGTCGGACAGTAAACCCCACAAGGAAGAGGACACAGCAGGGATTCCAGAGCTGTGACAGACCATGAGCAAGATAAGAGAGGAAAGCAGAGGCTCCCAGGTAAAGGGCATTTGCCAGGTGCTTCAAAGAACATTCCAGAAATGGTTAAATGGGAAGTCTAGAGCAGAGTTGCTGACAGATATAAAAAGGGATGGGTGGGCTGAGACACAGAAGTCCCGGGAGGTTTTCTCAGCAGGAAGAATTTGGGTACCGGTGGTAGCCAGTCCTGAATTCAAATCCTGAAGCTGCTTCTTTCTGTTTCCAAACAAGCATCCCCTTCTCCTTACCAGTCTGGCTGATATGAGGTCGGAAAGAGAGAAGGTCTGCAAGCTTCCAGAGCCTGGCACTCAAGAGACAAAAGCTCCTTCTCTGATCCTCCCGAGGCTGGCTGGACAGGAGGCGAGGAGAGACAGGCAGGGGAGATGAGAGGCTCTCAGATGCCAGGCTGGGACTTCATTAGGGATGTGAGACCCAGCGTCATTTCCCCCTCAAGCTCCTGCTGCAGGCAGAACGCATCTCAATCCGGCAGCGCGGGGGGCTGCGGGGGCTCAGGTGTGGGTTTTCGCCGCAGTGTAGATTTTATACAAAGAGCTCTCTCTGCCGTCAGACTTGCACCGGTTCCGTAACTGGGGAGACACGGCTGATTGTTTCCTCCTTCACATCATCTTTCAAGTGTGTCTTTGAGGCTTCTCTTCCTGGATTGTTCAGGGGAGTCGTGTGGAAATAGATAATCACCTCCCTGCTCCGTGCCGACCGGCTTTACCCTTTCCAGAGCTTTGCCGCCTCTGTGAACCCCGCCAAGCCTCCTCCAGAATCATCTTAACCCGGGAAGGCTGGCTTTCCTGTTATTATTATTTTTTGAGAGCACTTGAGTCTAAGGAAACAGATTCATTCAAGGGGAAACAGGCAGCTGCTCACCATTAGCAGGAAGGAGATAAATAATTGCTTTTTAATACATTATTTATTGCTCGTTCCATTCTCACATCTTTCTTGCGGAGCTCGGAAACCCAGCCGTGCTGAAGGAGGCTTATTTGCCGGCCGCTGTATAAATGTAGACAATAAAAGTGTGTTGATACTGGCGGCAAAGGCTGGGGTTCATTGAGAAATTTTTGTCCTGCTGTACCGGTTTTCCATAACGCTCTGATTTGAACCTTTTTTTTTTTTTTTTTTCCCTGTGTCAAGTCATTTCACAGGTGGTGGGAAATAACTTCTTTCTGGGCTCAAGCCCAGCTCTTGATTACACAGCCTTTCCATTCTAGTGTGTCTGAGGGATGTGTGAGGAACATGGGGAAGTGTGTCTCACCATCCACCGAGGGTTTGTGAATTTGCTGGGGTCATGTTGGGATTTCTGGGGGGGTATGCAAATTTTACTCAAGGTCCCATGAGCACAGGGCAGGAAGGAAATTCACCAGGAGACCTGAAGCAGTGTTGTACCCACATGCCGTCATTTTTCAAAGCACTCAGCTCTTTATTTGATTTTCACAACCCTGACGGGGCAAGATAGTGGCTGTCCCCATTTCACAGATGAGAAAAACCAAGGTTGAATGTCTCAGACCAAGCATCCCATGCTTACGAATGCCTAGGTCTTTTCCTGTTTACTGGGGCTGCTGGCTCGGAGATATCACCGGGTCCTACGGGCATGGCCACCATCCGCAGAATTGTACGTGCAGTGGCTGAAAGTGTCCCAAGTGGGTAAAGTTGAAAGGCCAATTGAAAGTCGCCTTACACAGCAGTCACAAACTGGACACAGGCAGGAACAAATATTGGCCCCGGGCTTTTTGGACCCGCAGTGCTTTGTTTGGTTTTATAACCGTGTAAGTCTGTTGCAAATACTTCTGCCTCAGAAGAGTTTATATTACCATGTGAATTTCTATTTCTCTTGAGAAGTCAGGTCTGGCCACACTGATGGCCGCCCCCCCCCCCCCCCCTTCATGGGTCATGGCCCCCATTGAGCTGACCGAGTGACTGCTGTCCCTTTACATAGACTTGAACCAACATCCCAGCTGCTCCCTGATGTCTTATACTCAGCCCATTTCGGTCCGTGAGGTTGCCTAGCTGGTTCGGCAAGCATTTAAAATATTCCAGAATTTAATTTAATGTATTGATTTAATCATGCCTGTGGGGAAGACTTCACGGGCGTACCAAGGGAATAAATATACCATGAAAAGGAAACCTCCCTTCCACTTGGTCCTGGAGGTTCCCAGGACAACCACTGCTACTAGATCCCCTGTGTCTCTTTCTAGAGAGGCCATATGCATCTGCAAGCACGTTATAGCATCACCTTTTTTAAAAACACAAATGCACTCAACATTCGCCATTTGATGCAACTGTATTTTTGGTGTATTTTCACTATCGTACCTTATCTACAGAGAGATCTGTCTTGTTCTTTCCAAAGTCTGCATAATATTCCTTTGTGTGGATGCACTGAAATTTACGTAACCAGTTGTATACCGATGGTCATTTAGGTTGCTTGCAATCAATCACACATGGTGCTAAAGTGAATATCTTTGCGCCTGCTTCTCTGGGCAAGCGTGAGTGCATCTGGAGAAAGGTTCCTAGAGCTGGAACTGCTGCATCAGAGAATGTGACTTTAAAATTGCAATATTGTCGGGGCGCCTGGGTTGCTCAGTTGGTTGCACATCTGTCTTTGACTCAGGTCATGATCCCAGGGTTCTGGGATTGAGCTCCACATCCAGCTCCCTGCTCAGCAGGGAGTCTGCTTCTCCCTGTCACTCTGCCTCTCCTCCCTGCTTATGGTCTCTCTCTCTCTCTCTCTTTCTATCTCTATCTCTGTCTGTCTGTCTCAAATAAATAAATAAAATCTTTAAAAAACTAAAAATAAAACCGTGACATGGTCACATGACCCTTTAAGAAGGGGTGCCATTGACACCCCCATGTGATGGCATGTGGGTACAACACTGCTGACACCCCCAATAAGAATGCCTCCTAAGTCTAGGGGCTCTTATTCCACCATTTGACGGGTGAGCGAACAGAGGCCCCGAGAGGGGAAGCAACATCACTGATAAATAGCACAGCCCAGACTTGAAATGACCCAGGACCCATGATGCTGTTCGCCGCCTCCCTCCGCTGGGCCCCAGCTGTTCTGCTGTTCCTGTCTGCTCCCCCTCTACATAGAAAACTAAAACAAGGGGCCCTGGGATTAGCTCTGGGGTTTGGCAACTAAACCCAGGCCAGCTCTGGGGGAGCAGATGTTCCGCTAACAAACACTTCCATCGTGACTGGCGCACGCTGCCACCTTGGTGGGTTTTCACAGCAGCCAAGGCCAAAGCGTAAATGGACCATGGAAGCTGAATTACCAGCCCAGCCCTCAGTGGTTTTTAAATTATAGATTTTTAAACAAAGCTAAATATAGAGCAATTAAGAAATGGCTCCACATTCTACCCCAAAAAACAAAACAGCTGAACTAGAGCTAACACAGCCCATGCATATGCATGTGAAATCGGAGATGAACTGAGCTTGCTGCTTAGAGGAAAATCCAAGCCCCTTCCCTCGGTTTCTCTGGTTTAGCCACACATACCTGCCCCAGGGCCTTTGTACACGCTGTTCCCACTACCTGCTAGGACCCCTCTCCTCTCCATTCTTCTCTTAGCTGACTCCTTCTCTTTTTTTCCAATACAGACCTCAGGTTTTCTATCTCTCCCAATTCCTAGCCCAGACTCGTTTATCCTTTCTTGTGGCTTTTAGGACAACTGACCGTTTTTTCACTTATTTGCTTTCTCTTTTTTCCTTTGGTCTGATTCCCCCCACTAGAGCCCAAAGTCTCCGTTTCTTTCTCTGTACCACTATAATAATAGTTCCACTCTGCCTGTTACTTGGAGGACAGTTGAGAGCCTGAAGGCCAACCCACACATGGAGATCTCTTCTCCTTCGAACTCAGTAGGACTTCTAGTCTGTGGCCGGAAATTTAAATCTGCATTTCATACTATGGCAATTCTCTAAGCACACAGCTCTACACAGAAAGCCTATAACACAATGTCAGGTGGGATGGGGAGAAACTTCAACCACCTTTTTAATGGCACCTGCCTTCCACTGCCACCCTGCTCTAACGCGCATAATTCCTATCTTCTCACTGATAGTCCTACCTGCGTACCTTGCTTCTTCTAGTCTCTTCTATACTCTGGAGCCAGAGGGGTCCTGTTAAAGAAGCCTGATTATGTTACCCCTCTGCTCAGGACCTTCCATGGCTCCCATCTTCCTCAGAGGAAAATCCCAAGTCTTGACCATGACGTAAGTGACCTGCACAAGCAGCCCCATCCCATGTCCCCCACCTCCTGGATGTCACCTACTGTTCTATGCCCCTCCACCCCGGGTTCACCCATCTCTAGGCACATTGATATCTTCAAATATGCCACACGCTCTTGTCTCAGTATCAGTGCATCTTTTGTTCATGAGCCTGGAAGCTTCTCTCCCACGTGTTTTGCATGGTTTGTATTCTTAGCTCCTACAAGTCTTCAGTTAACTGTCAGCTTTTTGCACAGGCTTCCCCAACCGCCTCAGTTAAAATGGCTGCCAACCCATCTCCCCATCCCTGTCTCTTTTGTCGACTTCCTTTTTCTCCAACACACTGACCCCCTCCCTGTGTCCCATCGATCTTCCTTATTTCTCTCCCACGTGGTCTGTCTCCCTTACCGGAAGTAAGCTCCAAGAAGACAGGACATTTCTGTTTTGTTCACAGCTGTATTACTCATGCCTTGAACAGTACGTTTGTAGGAGTGCGATCATTCTCATCAGATGAAAGAATGATTCTGGGTTACTGAGGGTGAGCAACAGAAACAGACTCTGGGTGGCAGAAGCAGGAGCTGCTCGTTTCCTGGTAGGTTGGAGAAGCCCCAGCCAGGGCCACAACCAGCAGGAATCCAGCAATCTCAGGAGAGCCGGGCTGCAGAATCATAGCCGAGCTGATGGAACAGCTAGCACCACTGCTACTTTTGACAAATGACCTCCCGATTTGCAGCCACCTGCCCACATTTCAGGGTCCAGGGAGCGATGCCTGACCGCTCGTGACTGCCGCCATCGTGGTCTGGGTTTGGGAAGGCGGACTCGGCCATTGCAGCCTCCACAAATGACTCCTTTCCTGAAAAGGGAGATTGTGATGCTTTAAGAAGGGAAAAACTCGGATGCTGGGCAGAAAAATAAATTAATTAATTAATAATAACAAGATAACAATAATAAATAGTTCCTTTCTCTAGAGCAAGTATGGTTGTCAAGAATGCGATCTCCGCACTGAAAGTTGAGGGAAAAGAAAAAGAAAATCCCCAAATGGGTAAATCTATTTTGTTACTCTCAACCAAAGGTGTTCAAATGATCTTCAGACATGTGAAAAGATGCTCAATTGAACTTAACATAATAGAAACGCTAATTAGAACCAGACCTGAGACACTCTCTCTCACCCATCACATTGGCAAAAACCCAAAAACTTATCAACACACTTTGCTGGAGATGCTGCAGGGAAACAGGTAAATTCACGGATGGCTGGCAGGTGTGCTAGAAGGCATGCCTCCCATGGAGGGCATTTGGCAGCACCTCGGAAAACTGTGTATGCCTCCACCCTGTGTCACAGCCATCCCACAAACTGGAATTTACTGAGAAAATACACTTCCACAAATAAAAATCACATATGGAAGAGGTTATTCACTGTGACATTTTTTTGTTACAGTAAAATATTGAAAACAACCTAAGTGCCCATCCATAGAAGACTGGCTGAATAAATTATCCTAGAACCATACAACTGAGTACTATGCAACCACAAAAACGAATACAGAGTGACTTCCTGCAAGTGCTAAGTCACAAAGCAAGGTACAAACAGATGTCTGTAGAACCTCAAGGAGGGTATGCTAAGTGAAATAAGCCAGTCATAAAAAGAGAGATGCTGTGTGATTCCACTACCTAAAGCAGGCAAATTCATAGAAACGAAGTACGGTGGTGACCAGGGGCTGGAAGGAGAGGGGAGAAGAGTTGTTGTTCAATGGCTATAGAGTTTTAGTTTGGCAGGATGGAAGGTTCAAGAGCTCTGTCACACGACAGGACTGAGCCCTTAAGATGGTTAAATGATAAGTTTATGTAATGTATTTTTTACCATAATTTTCTAAAATGTTTAACTATACATAGTATGCCTTTGTGTAACAAACATGAGGAAAGAGGAACATATAGAGTATTTGTGTCTTTTTCTAAAAGGAAAGATAAACCAGAAATGAATGAAAACATTTTCCTGGGGCAGGTGAGCTGAGAAGGGGAAGGAAGGAGATGGGATGGAGACTTGCCTTTATATATCCTCTTCACAAAAAGGCTCCAGCACTTGAAACTTATGAATGTTTTAAAAGAATAAAATAAATTTAGAAGGATCTAGAAGGCAAATCCTAACTTTGAACTCAAACAGAAATGGATGCACTAGGCTGTATACCATAGTGATAGTATAACCGTACACACACACACACACACACACACGAAGTAATTCTGGCAACTTTTGAACATAATATTCTGACTGTCCATCTCTAGTGGGATATATATGGTCTGGGATCCAAAAAAGAATGAAGAAAATGTCACCTGCTTTGGAGGGCTTTCTGTCCATAGGGGTACAATGTAACAATTCTGAACCTATTTTGTAGGCTTGTATAGCAGGCTGGGCTGAATGAGTTATGTATCATTATCTAATGTATCATTATCATTGGGACCCAATGTCCTCAAGGTGAGAAGTGGGAATGGGGGAGGGAGAAGAAAGTCCTGTTGAGTTTTGAGTGAAATGGAAGGCATTCTATAAACTTGGGAATTGTCCTGTGGAACAGAAATGACATGACATCAAAACTGATTGGAACTATTCTCCCTAAATAGGGCTCCCAGAAGAAGCATCCCATGGGCTCCTACTACTTGAACTTCCAGAACAGTCCCTGGTCCTTTCAGTGTGGCTTTTCCTTGATTCTTGGGGCTACTTCATGAAGGTTCATTGTATGTGTTAACTCGGCTAGCCTATAGTCCCCAGGCATTTAATCAAATCTGGATGTCACAGTGAAGGTTTTCTGTAGAAGTGATTAAAGCCCCTAATCAGTTGACTTTAAGTAAGAGAGCTTATTCTAGGTCACCTGGGTGGGCCTGACCCAATCAGGTGAAAGGCCTTAAAACAGAATGGAGGATTTCCACAAGAGAATAAATTCTGCCCATGGACACAGCTAGAGTCCGTGCCTCAGAATGCCAGCCTGCCTTCCCGACAGCCTGGCCCTCAGATTTAGGCCTTCCCTAGCCAGTCCCACTGACATGTAAGCCAATTCCTTGTGATAAAACTCTGAATATATATCTTCTACTGGCTGTTTCTTGGATTGAACCCTGACTGATAACACCTTCTAATAAACGTCTTTGATTTCTTCCTTGATGTAGTTAGTTTCTGTTGCTTACCACCACGGAGTAGAACCCCGCATAAACTACGGTATTGGGAACGTCCCCATCATGCTTCCTGTAGAAACTTTTCGGCATGGAGAAGGTCAGCCCCAGCCATGATCCTTGTCGGCCATGGGTTCCATGTTTACCAAACTCCGCGCCTTCTGGATTCAGGGAGGACCTGGCGGGGGGCCTCGCTAGGATTCGATGAATGAATAACTATTTCTATTAGCAACAGGGCCTAAGGTCAGGCAGTTCTGGGTTCCTTTCTCTGTGCCTTGCTAATCAGGCTCTGGATTTGTCAGAGGCCCTGAAATATTCATGAACAACTGCTCCAGTGATTTTAACAGCTGCACAAATAGAGAGGGGCCCAGAGGGGTAGCGAGGAGGCAGGGGACCTGGGCTCGTCATGTCATCTTCTCACCTGTTCTCAATCCCATTAGACGAAGAAAGAATCTGGGAATTGCCAAGGATCTCTGAGAGCCAGATAGGGCCAGGCCTGAGGCAGGAAACCACAGGAGCCCAGGGGCCCCGGCATCAGTATCTCTTGGAGGGGGCCTGTTAAGATATGGGGCACTGGTAATAGACTGAGGTCATCTGCATCAGTAGGTGTGGGCTGGGGCCCTGGACTTGACATTTTGAACAGGAGATCCTGATGCCACTGGTCTGGGGACCTCACTGTTCTACAGTATTAAAGCAAAGGCTGGAAAAGAGAAAAGTGCAGACAGACAACACTTTATCTGTCTACAGAAGCCAGCCAGAGTCTTATGCGCATCCGGGTCTCTTCTCTGCACCGCAGGCTTGGCGCCGACCTGCGGCAGCTACTTGGCTATTCTGGGATGTGTTCAGAGGCCCCCGAGCCACCAGTCTGAGCAAGACCCACCTTACTGTCCCCAGAGTCCCATCACTCTGACACCCTAGCTGTGAGACGGCCTACCTGTGCATCTCGGCAGACGACGTAAAGTCTCTCTCTTCGGTTTGTGCATCTGTGAAATGGGGACAGCAACAGGTACGGCCTCGTCAGTGGCCGTCAGGACTCCAGGAGATGACATGCACAAGAGCGCTGGCCCCTAGCAAGCAGTCGCCTCCATCAGGATCCTGGCAGGAGGCGAGATTTCATTCCACTAGAGGACCCTCTAGTGAGCAATGCAGGTGCTGCTCACAGAGGTGTGGGGAGGGTTGTGGGAGCCAAGGAGGGATCCAGAGGCACCTGGAGATTTTGCAATTGAGAACAGCCGATTTCATCCTCCGCTGCTGAAGAGGCAAGGAGAGGAACTGGGCTACCAGTGACCAGAGAGGGCTGGGGCTTGGAGGAGGACCAGCCCAGCGGGCGCTGAGCCATGGAAGGGGGAAACCCCTGCCAGAGAGGCTACAGCAGTGTAGGGGGGTAGCCGGGAAGAAATACTCAGACTTCTCACTGCTCCAGCCTTCTGATCTCCTGCAAGGCTTCCCATTGGAAAGGAGCCAGGGATGAGGTACATACAGATCCATTGGTAGATGATGTGGTACATACAGATCCATTGGTACATGATGTGGTACATACAGATACATTTGCTGGAGCAGGGGGCAGGCAGGGGGGGAAGGGCAGAGAAGGACTGGGCTAAAATCAGGCACCCAGCACTTCGCACACATGTACTGTGGTCATCAGCAGGGTGAGCATGCGTCCTAGCTTCCTGGGACAATTCCAGCTTTAATGCCCGTTGTACATTTTCATCCCCAAAGTTGTCCCCAAGGGGATAAATTGCACAGTCACCCTCCTTCTCAGCTATTATCAAAGCAAGAGAAAATCTGATCTGCCAGTGGGAAGCATTCCAAAGAAAGCACCTGATCCTTGGGCTACAACGTGTCCAAACTCGAGTTTTCCTCATTGATGCAAGTGGGAGTGACTTGGGTGTGTTTCACTGGTGAGCGCAACCATACACAAGACACAGATAGAGTGCACACTATGGCTTATAGAAAATGCTCTTCTGTATTTGTCTTCTACATCAACAGATAAGGTTATTGTGTTTAAGCACCTAAGCTGCACTACTTTGGGAAACTCTCAGTTTAGGGGTCGAGAGCACAGAGAATGACTACTCCCCTAGAGCCCTCTCTAGAACCCCCAGGTGAGGGGCAGCAGGTGCACTGGGCTCGCGCACAAGAAATCCCCCAAGCAGCCAAGACAGAGTGAGATCTCTGGGTCCAGAGAATCTGCCGCCCATTTCCTACCCGCTTGCTTGATCTATTTAGCAAACTCACTCCACATCTCGCCTCTTCTTTGAGCCTGACATCTAGCAGGATCTTTGAAATTTATTTTCTCCTTTTAGCCTGCTGTATATTTAATGTCTGAGTGAAAGAACAAAGGAAGGCGAACACAAGACAAGATCATTTCATTCCTTCAACGGGCTGTTGTGTAGCCCAACTCGAGCTCAGCCAACATAAATGTTTTAAAATTCTGCCTTTGCACAGAATAAGTGCTGGTGTAGTCATCCGCTCCCAAGCCAGGCCCTATTTCTGCCTTTCATTTGGTGACTTAAAAGGCCCCCGCATCAATCATTAACAACCTATTAACACAAGCCGCCCAGAGAAGTTTTTCCTGGTCTGGTCAACCACAATGGAAGAAACTCCTGTCGCCCAGCTGGCTGGCCATCCGCGTGCGCGGCCTGTGCAGACTGTTTTCAGCTTTGAAAAGGGCCTGCTGATTCCTCTTTCATCTCTCTCTGAGTAACAGATACCTGGTCGGCCTGCTCTCCTCCTCCCCCACTGCAAAGTTATCCACCTGCTTCCCCGACTTCTGGCGTTCAGAGCTGCTTGCACAAACATCCATGGTATTGATCGCGTGTAACTGACATGCAGGGCGGCAAGATGTCCACTCGGCATGTGGGCCAGAGCTCACATCTGTGTTCTCCATGCATGTCAGACCAAGGAGCGTCTCGAGGTGTCTTGAGAAGGCACTTTTCTGCCTGGTGTTTCTGACTCTTGTATTTAATTGGTTTTGATTTGAAGCAAAAACAATCAACACCAAGAGGCTTTTGCTAGTCAGCTTGAACCTGGTTTTTGTTTTTGTTTTGTTTTGTTGGTTTTTGTTGTTGTTGTTGTTGTTTGTTTGTTTGTTTGTTTTGTTTTGTTTCTGTTTTAAAGTCCATGGGATTTGGACAAAGACACATCCTGGAACTTGGCCAACCTGGAGAATTGGACTCACGGCTTGATGTTGACACTGATTCACCAAATGACCTTGAGGAAGTCACTGGTCCGCACTGGACTGGTTTCTTTGCCTCAGAATGAGAAGTTTGGTCTCCTCTGATTCTAGAAACTCTGACCACAAGGTTTTCGTGCCAGCTCTGGTACTGAGTCTGGCTGAGTGTCTTACTCTTGTTTCCCCGTCTTGCGAGTGGGAACAATAAGATCGGTCTGTCCTCCTTCCAAGAGCTATGTGCTGGCCAAGGATGGGGAAGCAATATAAGGGACTTTGGAGGACTAAGGAATGAAAGCACCAAGGACTTGAGCAAAATGTGTGGTTACTCACGCATGTGTTAGTGGATCCCTCCAAGGACCTTGGCTGTGGGAGTGACAGCACTCACATTAGCCTGTTTCCCTCGGCACTTGTGAGTTTCTTGAGAAGAGATCATGTCGTATCCATTCTGTACCTAACCCAGAACCTGGCACCTTGTGACTACTCCCAATATCTACCAGCCAAGTGACTGGAAGAATGTATGAATGGATAAGAACAGCAGGCAGCAGATAAATTAGCACTTAAAGCCATGAGAAAGGAGAAATAGGGGAAAAGTACTACACACACCACCTGCTGATTCCTCTGCCTCATTTTATCTCTGCTGTCAAGGGTTCATTCTCTCTTTCTGCCTTTTTTTTTTTTTTTTAAACTACCAGGGCACTGCTAAAGTCAATACCCTAAGAGTGATATTTTAAATTCTAAACCTGCCAATGAAGCCGAGTTGAACAGGCACCAGTGTTCCTGTTTGGTAACTAGACCATCTACTTCTATATCCAAACTACCCTTAACTCTGTCTTTATTCCCACCCTCACTTGCTTCCTACTCAGTTGACTTACATGACATCTGCTCCTTTCGAAGGTAAGAGAGTCTGTCTTCACTCATTCGTTAATTCGGTAAATAATTATTAAGAGCCCACGAGAGAGAAATCAGGCACCACACTGAATTCAGGAGCCAAATAGGTGACTGAGACTTGGCTTCCCGTCAGGAGAGGCTGGATCATGCTGCAAAACCAAGCCAATTTCACAATCTCAGAAACCTACAGTGTTGAGTCCACCTCATGCTCATGTTGCTTGTCTGTCACCCGTCACTAGGGGGCGCTGCTCCTCCAAGTCCTTGAGACCAAGGCTGGGCAGGAGCTTCCACATTCCTGCGGCAGTGGGAAAAGGACCTAGTAAATCATGCCACTCGCTCTTTAAGCTTCCTCCTGGAGGTGACATACATCACTTCTACTCACATGTCATCGCCCGTGCCTGGCTTTACAGACAGCTAGAAAATGCAATCTAAGAATTGGCATGTTTGTGGTCGGCACTAACGACCACTCCCGACACCGCTCCTGCCCTCTGGGAGGTTAGAGCTAGGGAGAGACTCAGGTGTGTAAGCCACCAAACACTGGAGTCTGATCAGCAGTGGCTCTGGCAGAAGACCACCCAGGGGGCTGTGGGAGGATAGAGAAGAAAGGTCCTGTCCATGTCTCTGCAGCATCAGAGAATTTATCTTTATCTTGCTCTGTTCAACAGAGATCTCTAATGTCAAATTGGTTAGAGCCTATGATAGTCGGTGAGAACAAAAGGAAATAGTGTTTGGCTCTCTAGCTCTCTCTTTCTCTTTCCCCCTCCCACAGTTTAGAGCAGAAGCATGGGGAAGAGAGTCTTAGCTCAATAGGTATGAACAGAATTGCAAGAAGCCTTGAAGGGTAGAGAATGTGGCCGAGGAGAAAGCAAAAATATTCCAGGCCCAGAAACAACCTGAGTAGATGTTTAGGTGCAGGAAAGCATTCTTCGCCTAGCCACGTGGCAAAGACATCCCTTTTGGCCAAGGAGAGGCTACTCTCAGCACACGTCCTGGCCAGCTACAGGTGCACACACATGCAGGCATGCACACGTGCACAGCCACCACTGGGGCCCCGTCTTCCCAGAACCCTCCCCCACCCATCACACTCTTCCCACTGCCTATGTCTGAAGTCTCTTTTGTCCCCACTGGGCTCATCCCCTCTCTCCCTTTGTGCTATCTGTGTGCACAGGACCTCAGCATGCTGGAGCAGGTGACTGGTCCCTAGGTGACCTGCTGTGCCATGAATTAACACTTTAGATGCTGGATCCAGGGGAGCTTCATAGAGTCCAAGGGAGAAGACAAGAATGCCAGGGCAACAAAAGCCTATGGGGGTGCTGTGTGTTGGATAATGCCCCCGCCCAAATTCATGCCCCCCCCCCCAACCTCAGAAAGCTGACTTTATTTGGAAACAGGACCTTCAAAGATGTCATTGGTTAAGGACCTCAAGATTAAGGATGCAGCCTAACTCCCATGACTGGAGTCCTTATAAGAAAGGAAGAGGACACAGAGAGACACACACAGAGAAGGAGGCCATGTGGAGACAGAGGCAGAGATTGGTGTGATGTGGTCACGAGCCAGGGAATATCCAGGACCACCAGAAGATGGAAGAGGCAAGGAAGGACTGTCTCCGAAAGCCTTCAGAGTGAACGTGACCTTGCTACCATCTAGACTCCAGAACAGCGAGAGAATAAACTTCCACGGTGCTAAGCCACTCCACCTGTGGTTATTTGTTCCCCCAGCTTCCAGAAACTTCTTATCCTACAGAATTTCAGCAACTAATGATTCCTGCAGTAGAAACACAGCCTATCCGTCCAATCTGGTCCAACCTTCTCATATTCTAGGTACCGGATGGCTGGGAAGAAGAAGCCCGCCATTAACAATGGCTGTCAGACCAAGTTGGACCTAGAAGTCAGGCCTATATTCCTTCCCTGGCATTCTCTAGCTGTGGCAATGGAACTGGGAAGGCATGGAGTATGTCCCTTCTCTGTCCACTTCTGGTCTCCTTCCCCATGCCCCCTCCTCTGGTCCATTTATGCCTCCCCGGCCACCCCAGGCCACCCTGCCTTGTTTGGCCGCTGGAACCTTTGCCAAAACCTATATTTAGTTGTTGAAAGAACCTTGCCTGAGTGCCTCTGAAGTTAATGATGGGATCTTTGAAAACGACATTAGAAGCAAAACATAAGCAACTGAAGACATGAAACCACCTCGAGTCCATCTGTTCGAGCACGATCCACCTCAGAGCTCCCATTTCTCATGTAAAACAGAAGATATGATTTATAATTTATATCTCACCGGTACAACCCTGATTGAAGCAAGCCACTTTGATGAAATGTTGGTTTTCATGCTAGTGGAACACCACTCCAAATCAGAGAATACTTAGAACTCTAACTCCTCTCCTGCCACTTTGAAGTAGAAAGATTTGTATTTTATGTGCTTTTCTTAAAAAAAAAAAAAAGAAAGAAAGAAAGAAAGAAAACTATGTACCCTCCAACATGCATGTGGTGGAAATATAAAACATTTACGTGCGAATCAGCACCGAAATGTAATTACCGCTTTAAGCATTGAGAATATTTATAGACTCGTATCTCGTGTTGAAGACCTGGTTCCAATAATTCTCAGAAAATTGCAAAATTCATACTTTGTTTTCTTGGGACTAACTTAATTTATTTGAAATCTACAACACATGAAGAACAAAATCAAAGCGCGTCAACTTTCCATCACCTCAACTAATGATCTAATAAAGTTGTTCCGAGGAAATGTATGTGTATATGTATATGTGACTTTGATTGGTCGAGAAAGTGAGAGACGGAGTCAGAAAGACAGGCAGAAAGGGAAAGAAAAAGAGGCCGAAATTTGGAAGACAGTCTCTCCTATTCTTAGGGGAACATCTAGAAAATACCAGTTACCATACAACTAAAATATCAATCAAGTTAAATCTCTTATTTTTTCTTCGAGATTTTATTTATTTATTTGACAGACAGAGATCACAAGTAGACATAGAGGTAGGCAGAGAGAGGGGGGAAGCAGGCTCCCTGTGAGCAGAGAGCCCGATGTGGGGGCTCGATCCCAGGACCTGGAGACCACGACCTGAGCCGAAGGCAGAGGCTTAACCCACTGAGCCACCCAGGCACCCCAATCAAGTTAAACCTCTTAATTATGTCCCCAAGTGACACAACTAGCCAGTGAGTCAACATCATAAAAATCCTTCCTTCACAGGTGTTCACTGCTCCCTCCTGGGCCAGGGATCATTCTAGAGGTTGAAGAGACTGAGGATTCTGTGATAAGCAAGACAGGTGACTCCTCCCCTTGGAGAACATACATACCTTCCAGTGAAGGACCAGAAAATAAACAAATTAATATATGGCCTGCCTTTATGAAAGCTATAATAAACAATTTAAAAAGCAGCAAGCTATTTTTAAGTAAAAGGAAAAGAGGGTGTGTCATTTTTGATGGGGAAGGGCTTTCTGGAGAGGTGACATTTAAGCGGTTCCTGGAATTAAGTGCAGGAGACAGTCGTGCAAAGACCTGGGGATATGGATTCTGGCGAGGAGCAGACAGTGAGTGCAAAGGGCTTGCGGTTGGAACAAGGTTGTGTTACTTGAGGAAGAGCCAGGAGGTTTGCTGTGACTAGGCAGGGGTGAATGGGGCAAAGAGGAAGTGAGGAGGGTGTGCTGAGGAAGTTGGGCAGAGCCACACCCCATGAAGTACGACATGGAGGCCATGCAGACTTTGTCCTGCATCAAAACCAGAAAGGGTGGGTTTAGCTACTCAGTCTCAGTCGAACAACCACAGGCTAAGTGTCAGGAAATAGGCAAGGCTCTGAAGGTACCAGGCACTGTGGGGAAGAAAAGACATTCACAATGATTGTAGAATCAGGAAATGTAGAATCAGGACAAGGAAGCTATGCTCAAAGGGCATTGCCTTTGACCTGAGCCCTGAGATAAGGTGGATATTTGGGCAGATAGAAAAGGGAGAACTTGAAATTCATTCATTCATTCATTCCATCAATATTTACGGAGTGGCCAAGCACTATGCAGTTAGACCGTGAGAGGACACAGCTGAAGATGAACAAAACAAGATCAATGCCCTTGTGGAACTTTGGGTCCACGAGTCATCCACACAAATACAGTTCTGACTGCAGGGCGTCCTGGACAAGAGAGGTTCATAGCCCTTGGTGGAATCACCAAGGGTTATCAGGGAGACTTCTCTGGAGAAGTCCTGCCTGGCTGGGAGCGACCTGGGGGAAGGGGTTGGGATCAGGAGCTTTCTAAGGGAAGATGACATCCATGCAAAGAACCTGTGGTTCAAGGACTCAGAAGGACAGTGATGGGAATCACAGCCGAGATGAGGTTGGTGGAAGTAGTCCAGGGTCCAGCCATGATGCAGAGCAATGGAAGGGCCATGAAAGGGTTGAACATGAGGTAAGGGTCATGACATAGAGTCGCATACTGAAAAACCCGCTCTTGAGTACAGAGAGCAGCTGAAGGGAGAGAAGCCGGGTAAAATTATGGAACTCAGATGATGGCTGCTGCAGAAATCTAGGGAGGAGAGAAGTTGCTAGTGGAGGAGACAGTAGAAACGGAGGGGAAGAGAAGCCATCAGGTTCAAGAGAGAGATTTAGGAGGTTGTGTTAGGTCTCAGGCTTGTGCATGGCATGCCAATGGGACTTGTTGGCTGCCTTGTGAGCAGAAGTGACAGGTGACACTTCCAGGTTGAAGCATTAAGAGCCAGTCGCGGTAGGACTGCCTACACTCTGTCTTTCCCTTTGAATGACATTTGTCATCATTTCGAATGGGGACCACTTACACATCCTGGGTCCCTTGTGTGGAGGAAACATGGAGCAGAGCCCAGGTGACCCTGTGGATACGTAGCATGAGTTGAACTTCAACTTCTGCCAACTTAAGCCTCTGAGATGGGGGGATTGTTTGTTACTGCAACGTAACCCAGCCTACGCCGCCCAGAAAAAGAAATAAGAAGGCATGACGGGGACGCAATTACAAGGAATGAGAATGGAAGCAACAGTCATCCTGAGCTCTCCAATGCATATTTTCAGGTTGCTTTCAAGCACTCCTCAGCCCTCTGAGGGAGTCCACCGTATTCCTTGTCCTCTCCAAATTCAATCTGAAGTGATCCGGCATGACACAGAGGAAAGCAAATCTCTCTTCGGCAAATGTGGTCTTTAATGGTAGCAAAGTGCTTTGATGATGAAAAGTTCTCTGCGAGTGCCAAGCATTATTATCCTGCATCACATGTCAGTATGCACTTTAAAAAAAAAAAAAAAAAAAAGATTCAATTAAACTGCCTTGCCATTGTTTTATGATAAAACCATCAGACATTTTCAAAAGGGTTAAGTCATGACAGGAATATTTAACTCCTGGGAGAAGCAGAGGGTAATTGGAGTGGACTGGAGAAAAAAACCATTCAGTTGGCCTGAATTCGTGGGCGAGAGAGGCCACATAAGAGAATAAGGGTTAAGAGTGGTCGGTTAAGGAGCCCAAGGGTACAGAACCTGTGGGGGTGCTGACTAAAAGGATCTGGGTCCCCAGCGTCTCTGTGTGGGCAAGTGAGGCAGAGACAACCCAGCTGGGGCATAAGGAAGCAGGGAGGGAGGCGGACTCACTCACGGTCATTGCCGTTTTCTGTGCATCAGTCTCAGATGAAAGAGCCTGGGAGCTAGGAAGCTGAGCCCTGGCCCCATTACCCCCACTTCCTGTTTGCTAACTATGATAATCTTCAGCGGTGGGAATCTCCATTACGAAAGAGATGGAAAAAGATGCAGAGGAGGACAGCCTGGAGGAGGAGGAGGCATCTTCAGGATAGTAGGGGGGCTGGAACGGCTCCAACGGGCAGGCATCTTACGGCGTAATATTCAGCGGTCTGATTCTAAGGTGCTACCCTATGTGGAGAGGACACGTGACAATTTCAATCAGACCACCCCTGAGTCGTACAAAGAAAACGTCACTTTTCTTTTCGATAATTGGTCTCACTATCTCCCCAAACCTCTTGCCACTGGTTGTGTGTGTGAGGCGGTAGGTTTGGGAATGGGTATTGTAAGCTTGCTTGTAAAGATGACTCCGTTTCCCCAGTTGGAAGCATGTCCCCTGAGTTCAGGTCGTCTCTTCTGGTGCTCATGTGTGTGACACCGGAGGGAAGGGACCTCTTAGCCACACCAGGCTTTCTGAGGTTACTTGCTGGCACCTGCTGACGTCGGCTCTGCTTGCAGGACCAGAGCCCTACCATGGCAATCCACCCCATCTGGACCGTCGAGATGCTGCTGACGTGGAGAATGTGGCCCTGGCATTTCCAGCTGAGGACGGCCATGTGAGCTTCCCTTCCTGGCCATGCCTTGCATTTTCCTCTCACGGCTCCCCTGCCAGGAAGGGGCTTCCCGCTTCCTCTTCTTGTCCGCAGGGACGTCTCCTCTCTTCTATCACCTTCCTTCCCAAGGTGGCATTCACCGTTCACTGGAGCAGGCAGGGCGGAAAGGCTGCAGACAGGGTGATTCATAGAGGCCTTGGATGAAAACCACAGGCATTTAATATTTTTAAAATATTTTCTCCATCAAAAGAGGTGCATTCCTTTAGCCTAAGGTTTATTTCGTCTCATAAAATGCAGATACGCCTAGAAGGTGGCAAGCAAAACGTCTTCTTTCTTAAAACCCTGTTGGAAAACACGAGTTGGTGGTTGGTTCATCCGCCCCGGAGAGGACGTGAGCCTTGCCATCTGCCTGTCCGTCCATCCGTGCATTCGTTCATTCATTCATTCATTCATTCACTCATTCATTCATTCAGGCCTAGACACCAGGAATCACCAACTACCCAGAGGCATAGAAAAGGACAAGGACAGTAACTAACCACAGGTGTGAGCAAGGCCAGCTGGGGACAGTACAGGATGTTCCGGGAATGAAGGACTTAGAGAAGGGGATCCGGGAAGGTGACCTGAACACGTGACAGGTGACACATTAAGGACAAGAAGGACTCGTAGGGCTGGGGTGGGGTGGACGATAGAGACACTCACAACAAAGCCAATGTGTGCAGAGGCCTTGAGGTAGGAAGGAGCCGGACGGGTCCCCTCCAGAGTGGCCTCTGGAAATAGGCTCTAGAGAGGACGGCTGAGCGAGCGGAGCCAGTATGGGACGGAACTGAGGCCGTCCAAAGTCACCTTGAGAATCTGACAGCTAAAACCAGGGGCCACTCTCACAGATCATTGTCAAAACCCGACAGATTTTTGAAGTTCTATCCTCTTGGCTTCCTAACTGAATTTCGACGTCCCTCCACCTTGGCCAGCTTGGTGTGTTTTCAGGTTCTCTCTTGACTCCCCGGAGGAGGTCTGCCTTGAAGGGACCTCGATGGCACCCTGACCTAGCGCCTGTCCTAACCAACCAGGTCATGAGGCAGTCACCTTCATGGAGCTTGTTCCCATAACTCCCAGCAGGGGGAAGAGTCAAGGCTTCCTCCTTCCGGCTGGCACCCTGCCCTGCCTTCATCAGGGGGCACAAATCCCAAATCTACAAATCCCAAAACTCAGAGGGGTTTTGATGCCTTTTTGTGTCTATATCTCAAGGCTAATGACCTGTATGTCCTCCTAATACTACCGGCAAAAGACTTCCAGGCCCCTCCCACCTCCCTCGGGCCTCCCTGCCTCCACTCGTATCAAACTTTAAGTTTTCAGCCTGATAAACTGTCATGATCTCTTCATAGGGGACCCCATATCCAGTCTGATCCCCCCACCATGGGGCCAGCCAAAGTGATCTTGTCCAGTTGCATATCTAATCACGTGGCTCTCTGCTTCGCCCACTTGAGTGGCTTCCTTGCTCGCAGAGGAGAGGAAGACCCCTGCCCAGCGCACAGGGTGTGGGGAGACCCAGCCGGTCCCCCTCCTCCAGCTTCATGCAGCCACCATGCCCCCCATCTCTCTCCACCTCCCAGCCACACTGACCTTCTCAGAGCTCCTAGAGGGGACCATGCTGCCACCCACCAAATGGCCAGTCTCTCCTCCGTAGTTCCTTCTTTGGGGCAGTTTTCCCCAGTTGCCAGAGTCAGTTTCCCCTCTGGCCTCCCACTCCATTACCCTTCAGAGCACTGGTCTTATTCCTGTATCTTTACTGAATTCATAGCTGTCTACCCCTGCTTGATTTTGAACTCTTTGAAAGCAGAGACGATGGTGTGTGACTATGACATAGAGTGAGTGCTAGCTACATGGATATGAGTTGGAAGAAAAAAGAATTTTCAATAGGAATGAGTGAAGAATCTGGCCGTATCCCCAGCATCCCTGTACATGAAAGACCGCAGAACAGCCTGCAAGGCCTTACATGGTCGGCACCCTTTACCTAGCCCCCCTCCTTTACTGACTCCTGTTCGCCACCTCCCCTGGAGCACTTAGCTCTGGCCTCACGGGTGTTCCTGGTGTCCCGGCTTCTTCAGTGTTCCTGCAATGGACCAAACACGTTCCAGCCACAGGGCCTTTGCATATGCTGCTCCTGGAATTCTTTCAATATTCATGTGGCTGATTCCCTCTTTTCATTCCAATCTCTGCTCTCCTTCCCAGTGAGGACTTCTCTGATCTCCACACAAAAAAAATAAGCCTTCCCTCGCCGCACTTGCTAACCCTCTCTGCTCTGCTTCATTTTCTTCTCATAACCTTATCACTTCCTGGATCCTGTGCTCAAAGACTCGTTTTCCCTGGATCCTGTGGCAAGACAAATGAAGCTCTATCCTCAGCTGAGCTCTTGAATATGGGTGGGCTCCAAATTCCCAGTTGCTGATTAATAGCATTCGTGATAATCACTAAGTACTAACTGTATCCCAGATATTCTGCTTGGTTATATCTGTGTGTATAACTCCTACAGTACCACTATGGAAAAGGGAGTTAGAAGCCCCACTTAGTAGTGAAGGAAAATGGTATTCAGAGGGGTTAAGTGACTCGCCACACATCCCACAGCTGGGATCTGTACGCGCGCCGTCAAATTTCGAGAGCAGAATAGTTGGCAAACACGGGCCCTTGGCCAACCCCAACCCACTACATGGTTCTGTGCCACCATCAAGCTGAGAATAACCATTTCCATTTTTAAATAGTTGGGGGGGACCACACCCAGTCCACAAAGCCTAAAATGTGTACTAGAGCAAACGTACAGAATTACGAATCCCCTGTATGTTCCCCATGCATACAGAGGGGATGCGGAGAATGGGTGCATGTGTAAGTGACATTTATTGGGTCGCCCTTATGCTCCAGACACCCGCTAAGCCCCTTTGTGGCTTTTCTCCTACCTCGTCCCCTAGAAGCTTGGCTGTAGCTCGGAGGGAACGGAGTCCTTGAGAGGAAGGGACGGGAACCAGGTCAGATGTTAAGAGACAGAAGAGGATGCGGAATCATGAACTAATTAATGGCTGGTGAGGCCTCTAACATTCATCTGTTACCAGCACCTTGTTTTATGGATTCAAAACAGAAAGCGGCCCCGAGTCCCCCAGGGAGGCGCAGAGAGGCCAGGCGCAGCGGGCTAACACTGCAACCCTACTGCGATCCCTTGACCAGCCGCTTACCCCGGTGCTGTCGGTCCTTCCCTCCCCCCCTCCCCCCTCGTTTCCAACCCCTGGGGCGTCTTCCCCAGCTTACATCCGGCCTCTTTCCTCTCCCGTCCTGACCTTCCTCCTCACCCACCGCTGCCCGCCTGCCAGGACGACTCCAACGACAAATTAAGCAAAAGGAAAAACTGAATTGATAGGATCTGAGCGAGGGAAGCACAAAGGCCCCAGTTTCCTCTGCACATTATACAGGAAGATCTGGGCCACGTGGGGAGCGGGCACCGGGCCCTTTGATGTTTGCCTTGCTGCAAGTAACAAGCAGAGGGACATGGGAAGCCTCCACCTCCTCCATCCAAACTCACAACAGCAGGTTTCCAACCATGCTTGAAACAAATCCAGAGATGAAAAAAAAAAAAAGAAAAAGAAAAGAAAGAAAGAAAGAGAAGAAAGGAAGCCTAGGAAGAGGAGAGAGACAATTGTTGTTTAGAGAGCTTTCAGGACGAGACCCTTCAAAACTGACTATAGGACACGTTAAAGAGCTTAAGGACACCCTCAACACAGCGCTGGGCTGAACTCCCAAGGGGTCATCTGCAGGAACATGGGCCTGAACTGAGGCTGTTCCTGGTGGGGACACCAGGCCCTCCTCTGCACACGTAAGCTGGGATTTCTGACAGCCTGGCCCAGGACACTGCCACCTTGCCAGCTGCCGTGCTCACTTTCACCAGTCAGGGCACCTGGTCTGTAAATGTAAAAATCCAGAGACCTTCAAGCCCAGCTCTGGTATTCATGGTTCAGTGCGTGACATGGGCCACATGACCGCAGTTAGGTACTAAGGGGAGGCACTAGTCGATTGATTCTCTCTCATTCTGCCCAAATTTTTATTGTAGTGAGGTGGGAGGCTAATGTGTGGCTCCCAAATCACCTTGGGCTTATTCTGTAGCATTAGAAGTTCTAGAATATTCCAAGGTGCCGACTGGAGATCAAAGCTCTTGTACCATTACAACACCTTCCTGCTTTCATTCACCATGTTGGCCAAAAACATTATTTAGGAATTAGAGAAGAAATAGATATAGGCAAGAAATTTTCCTTCCAGGAGGTGGGGGGATTGAGTAAGATGCATTAGTCTTTTCTCTTTGTGGAATTATTTGTGGCATGACTTTTTTTTTTTTTTTTATCTTAATATGCCAACAACTCTACTGTCGTTATTCTACAGGTGGCAGGACTAAGGCTCAGCAAAGGTAATCAAGTTGCCCAGAGATCGTAGAGTTTTAAGCGTTGGAGCCAGACATCCAGCCCAGAGCTCTCTGATTTTAAAACCTGAGCTCCTTCAGAAATATCCATTTGTATTCATCTTAAAATGGCCGTGTGGGGGCGCCTGGGTGGCTCAGTGGGTTAAACATCCAATTTTTTATTTTGACTCCGGTCATGATTTCAAGGTCATGAAATTGAGCCCTGTGTAGGATTCTGCACTCAATAGGGAGTCTGCTTGGGATTCTCTCTCTTCCTTCCCCTCTGCCTCTCCTCTCTCTCTCCCCCCAATAAATAAATAAAATCTTTAAAAAAAATGTTCCTGTGACTCCCTCATTAACAGCCTGTGCATTGGAAGGGTTCAGTTGATGTTCTTTGAAAATGAGACCAAAGTAACTTGGACTTGGCACCAGCCTGGGCTTGGACATATCCGCATTGTCCACTCTGCCAGCAAAGTTGGAAGGTGAAGGTCTTCTGCTGTTGACATACATAAGTACCAGCATGCTCTGTACTCAGATTTATTTCCCCATCCTTGACCCCAACCCTCAACTTGTATTTCCACCTGACGACAACAATTTAACTTGAATCTCAAACTCAGCATGGCCAGATCTATAATCTTGACATTTCCCCTCTAAGCCTTCTCCCTGATCATTGCCCAGGTCTTTCTTATCCCAACAGCAGCACCACCATTCATCTGGTCAACCCAGCCAAATGCTTTGGAGGTATCTATTTGATGAGTCCAGGAATTTGAGCCCAGATCCTGCCCCAAGGGACCAACAGATCTAAACCCATGGGTGCAGCGTGAGCATCTGGAAAGAATGGGTTGGTGGGATGGCTCTCCTGAGAGCAATCATACAGAGAAGAGGCTGCACAAGAGAGTAGAATATGGATCTCTAGGAAAGAATGCCTCAGTAGAACCACTTAAGCATCTAGGAGGGAAGAAAACTTCCAAGGAACCATTTGGGCCTCTCAGTCAAAGCAATCTCCCTTGGCAGAAGCTCTAGAGTCCAAACTTACATGGCATTTTCTCCGTGCCTGACCCTGCTTACTTGTTCTAACCACTATCCATCTATTAACTCATTGAGTCCTCACAATAACACAGGGAGGGGGGAGATATATTTCTCTCCCATCTAAAACTTCCAGGGTTGGTGGTCTGGGTTAGAATTTGTTCTCCTCCCCGGTGGAGACCCTTGTGCCTTCTATCTTGTTACCTTGCCTCATTTGAGGTGGCTGCTGGAGCTCCAGCCTTTACGCACAATTCCAGCCTGCAGGAAAGAAGAAGCTATAAAGAAAGGAAGACATGAGACAGTGTCTCTAGTGAGGATACCTTCCAGAAGTTGCATGTCCTCCCTTCCCATACGACCACTAACCAGAACGTGGTCATGTAATCACACTTAGGTTCGAGGGAAGCTGGACAGGACCTCTTCCAGGCAGCCAAGGAGCCATTTAAAAGCCAGTGGTCTCTCTTGGGGAGGAAAAACAGAAAATACCCATTTGGGGACAGTAAGGGAACTCTGCCACACAAACTGAGTAAGCTGACCTGGAGCAGCCCAGAGAGCCTTGGGGCTAGTTCACCAGTATATCAGCTATCTGTTTCTGCATAACAACTTATTCCCAACCTTCACAGCTTTAAACAAAGCACGCATTATATCACGCAGTCCCTGAGGGTCAGGATCCACAAGCAGGTAGGCCGGTTAGCTCTGGGTCTCTCAGGGGCTCTCACACCAGTGGGGGCTGCTGTCATCTGAAGGTTCAGCCTAGGTTGGCATACCCACTTCTGGGCTCCCTCACATGGTTGTTGGCAGGCCTCAGCCTCAATTGGAGGCTTCAGTTCTTGGCAGGGTGGGTGTCTCGGGTGGCTTCTGGCAACATAGAAGCTTGTTTTCTCCAGAGCCGGACATCCAAGGGAGGGAGGCAGAAGAGAGAAAAAGAGAGAGAGAGAGAGCATCCAACATAGAAGCCAGTCTTTTATGACGCATTCTCAAATGACATACACCATTACTTCCGCCATTTTTTTTGATCACACAGCCCCACCTTGGTGCAAAGCCAGGAGGACTAAGCAAGGATGTGAATGTCAAGAGTTGGGATCTGTTGGCCAAGTTGACACCTGACTACCAACCATGGGTAGATAAGCGAGAGGCAGGGGATAGACAAAGGCTCAGGAAGGCTCACTGGCCCCAGACAGCAGCAGGTCAAAGGGTAAGGAATTCAATAGAATATTCCTTGGGTCTGCCCCCTGATACCTACCCGATCACCCCTAAGGAATAAACCTTTTGTCCAGTTCAGGGAGAAAGACAGTCTTAATAGCAAAGAATGAGCAGCACTGGTATCCACACTATCTGCCCCTCAAGCGTCCCAAGGAGCAAAGATAAGACCACTGCATGGGTAAACATCTTAGCTAAGTAGGGACGCAGGGCACCATCGAGAAGTGAGCTCACAGAGTGCTTCACCAGCTCTCGAAAGACCGCTGCTCACCATTGGAACTCGCTAGTATGGACGAGCCGGTCATTCCCAGGACTGACAGTCTCCACCAGCTCATTACCTGGAACTGGGGACCCAATACCTTGTAGAAGGTATAAATGATCATGGAGGCAATGAAATGCTCACCTCCCTAGCCAAATGCCAACATGGAGGCCTTTGTGCATGGATATCTTAACTCTTTCAGCGGGGGAAAAATATCTTTAGTCTTATTTTCTCCCAAGCCCAGGGGTTACTCAGGAAGCCAGCATCCGTGACTTGTACACGGAGGCTAATTTGTACAGCTGTTGCCTAAGAGTGGGGAACAAGGCAGGGTGGGGAGGACAATGGCAGGCAAAGCACATTGCTGGAGACAGTCCGCCATTGAACTCGACCTTAATATTCTAGTCCATGAGCCAGCACTTGCACTAGAGCCTGTTTTTTTTTTTTTAAAGGGGGGGGGCAGGAAAAACCCACACACATTCTTTCAATTTCTAAAGGGAAATTTGACTCGCGTTGCAGAACAAAGGATGAAGAAATAGAAGTAAAAGAAAATCAAAGAAAAAGTGATTTGGATTCAAGGGGATCAGATGTTTCATTTACTGCAGGTTGGAGACCTTCAATCAGTCAAATGAAAGGAACATTTGTATTAAAATACCTACGAGGCAGAGAGAAAAGCCTTGATCGGGCGCGGGAGAGTAAAGTTACAGCAATCTTGCTGAGAGATATGAACCCACCTTCGAAGCTATCTGTTCCCAATATTGGAGGTTTTTGGTGTTACGAACCTGAGATGAAAGGTAGTCGTTTTAACGTCTGGGTCTGGAAGCCAGACGCTGAAATTAGCAGCATTCTCAAAGTGCATGCTGGAGGGCCAGGGAGCCCAGAAGGGGGTAAAAATATAGTTGCTTGATGAAGATGAAAAAATATTAATGTAACACTGAGGGTTTGTCACCTCTGCAAGCAGGTGGTGGACAGGAAGTATGAAAACACCTTCTACCAGATGAGAAAGGGCAGGGAAGGAGCACTAGACTGGGAGTCGGGGGACCTGGGATATAGCGTTAAGATGGTAGCTCCATGGTGATGGGACTTGGCGGGTCTGGTTCACAGTGTCAAGCATATAGGGGGTGTCCCATGGATAGACATCAAATGAATGTATGAACAATTAAGTGAATGTGACCTTAGGTAAACCTAAGGGGCATAAGTCTTGCAAACAAGAGAAGGTTTGACTAGCTGTGGGTTTTCCCAGTGGGATGGGTACCATCTGGTTGGGATTGGGTGATAGACATGAATGTGACATTGAATCATATTGACAAACAGATAAGGAGATCGCTATTGAACTATCCCTCGAACTTTGTGAGTTCCTGGAGGAGAAAGTCTCAGTCCAAAGGTACTGAGATTTTAACACCGCTCTTCTGTTTCTAAACCCCTTTTCATCATTATAAGAGGGAGGCCTCAGGCAGGGCATCCAGCTAAGGTTAATAACACGATTTCTTTCCTTTGTATTTATTTTTATAGTTACTTATTTATGGCGAGCGATAATAGTTTTCCTTTTACAGGACTGATTTTTTTTAAAGGTTTCTTTGTCAGACAAAATTATAGTTCAATAATAGAAATAAATGGTTCAAGAGGGTTGTAGATAAGGCATACATCTTTTTTTTCCCATTTTATTTTATTTTATTTCTTTTCAGTGTTCCAAAATTCATTGTTGATGCACCACACCCAGGGCTCCATGCAATATGTGCCCTCCTTAACACCCACCACCAGGCTCACACATCTCTCCACCCCCACTCCTCTCCAAAATCCTCAGTTTGTTTCTCAGAGTCCATTGTGATGGGGAGACTTGAATAGGCTTGGGAAAAACTGTCTCAGCTGACCTCCAAGGTCCCTTCTTGGCAACATCAACCATGGGACAAGTAGAACTACACACCTCTGGTTTGTGAAAACAGAACCAGCTGTCTCCAGCAGAGGCACGTGTAGCCTAAACTTTAGGAGGATAGGTCCATCTATTCAGTAAATATTTATATGGGAGCCTGGTTGACTCAATTGGTTAAGCGACTGCCTTCAACTCTGGTCATGATCCCAGGGTCCTGGGACCTTCTCCCTCTCCCTGCTTGTTCTCTCTCTCTCTCTCTCTCCCTGCCAAATAAATAAATAAAACCTTAAAAAATATATTTATCAAGGGCATTCTATGTGTTCACTGCTGTCCTAGGTACTGGAGATACAGCAGGGGGAGAAAATAAACCAAAGAATCCTTGTCTTTGTGGAATATCTATTCTAGAGTTTTGAGACAGGATGGGGTCGAGCCCATGAATCACACCAGGGTACAAAGTTTAAGAAGGTAGTCACTGCCAAGGTCATGCACACCCAGACTGAGCTTGAGCATGGTGTTCAACTTGACATAGTTGATCATTATGAGGGCTGCGGACTCTGCCCCTGGAGGCTCTGCTGTTTGATCTTGGGTGGGTCCCCGAATCAGTATTTTGCCGTGCTTTTCCAAATCATTCCATGAGTGGTTCATGAGAACCACTGAGCTATAGCTCATTCTTATAGTCTGGCAGTTTTTCAATGGCATCTACTTCCTAAAGTCAATCAATATTTATCAAACAATTTAACTAAGTATTGAAAAAGTCAGTGAGTTGCCACTCACCACAATGACAAAAATACCTCCTTTCCTTTATGTGTTGATCAGGTATCAGGGCTGTTCTGAGCTTATTACACTTGTTGCCTTACAGAGTCTGGCAATCCCCTACAGGATAAGTATGATTCCCATCATGGCCCCATTGTGCAGATGATGAAACAGAGGCAAAGAGAGTTTAAAGAACGTGCCCAAGGTCACCAGAAGAGCCACGCTCCTAACCACGGTGCCCTACCACCTCTATGGGATGACCTTGGTGTCTGAGCCCTTGGGCACAGGGGTGACAGTGAAAGTGAGTGAAGGAGGGGGTGATTTGTACCTTAAAGCTAGCACAGAGAAGTAGTCTTTACTTCTACCAAAATATGTCCTCTCTCTTCCTCCCATCATCAGGCCCATTCCAGCTTCATTTTGCTTAAAGTCACATGTTAAAGCCATGACTATGTAATAACGTTTCTCTCTGAGGGAAAAAAAACAATAATGCATGCCCAAGAATCTATAACAACGGTCCTCCCACCTTAGTGCTGGGCTTACCTTGGGGAATGGTGGGGCGTGCAGTCAACGGAGATTCAGATCTGATTTAGCAGAAGAAACAAGAAATTCAAACTTAGCATCAAGGCCCTCAATTTCTATGTGGGCTTTCACTTACATATACCTGTGAGGGGCAGATATATGCTTTGTAAAATATGCAAGGCAAAGCTGGAGGGGAAAAAAAAATCCCTCAGGGTCTGGTCTAAGATCTTTGCATGATCTAGGACAAGCGCTTGGGTTTCTCTGGGCCTTGAATCTAAAGCCTAAGAACATAAAAAGCATCATTTATTCTTTCTTCAACTTTCAGTGACCATTTCTACATATTAATTCTAGTCAATACATTGCTATTTCCAAAACCCAGATCTGACAGCATCCTCTGTGGTTTAAAACCTGCAATGGGCCTCAGGCCAAAATGGAGCAGGGTGTCCTGGGTCCTTGGCACTCTGGCCCTGCCTACCTTTCATTCCTCACCATCCCTAAAACAGATGCTCCCCAACATCTTTTTCTCCTGCTGCCCCCCCACTCTCCCCCAACATTCCTAGCACTGCCCTACCCCCGGGGGGGGGGGGGCGCTGCCACAGGCTCTTCTAGCTTTCTTGTGTGATCTACCTGCAGCCTTTATCTATGGACCCATGGCCAGGCTCAAGCTTTCCCCTCTGGGAAGGGCTTCTCCTGCTGTCTTGCAGCTTGGGGCCCAGCAAACGGAGAGGCAGAGCTAACAGTTAACCCCATGAGGTAGGCAGGGAGGTCTTGAAAGTCAAAGAAAAGCCTTTCTGAAAAGTCACTTTTGCAAAAGCCTCCAGCCGGAGGACTCTTTCGCCAAGCATGGAACCCACCCGCAGGAAGAACGAGAAAGCAATTTCACATGTTGGAAAAAGGCCCAGGGCAGAAGAAATGAAAAGCCACCAGTTGGCAGGAGGTGTGACAGAGGTTGAGCAGAAAACCCAGAGCAAATGGGAGGCTGAACGTTTCTAGGCCACATATGGGCCCCAGCCCTCAGCAGGCTGACACTCGCTTCTAAAGGGCTCAGACAGCCCCTGCACCCCCCCCCCCACACACACACACAAGCACACACAGGGCCTCCTTCTTGGCCAACAGGCAGGGAGAGGGGCGCATGCACAAGGCTGGCTCTGGGCTCCAGGCTCCGGGGGACAGGGTGATCCTTTCAAGGCAGAGCAAGGTCCTGGCTGTGTCTCCATCAGTCACCGGAGTGGAGACCAACACCTCCACCAGGGACATCCCCCTTTTCTGCTCTGAATATCCAGACCTTCTCCCTGGAAAGCAGAGTCTCAGACACCAAAATGTCACCCCGCAGGGACAGGACGAGAACACCGTGCCCAGCGCAGCCTGGCACTCTCCTGCTCAGCCCCAGCTGGCTTCAGCCAGATCTGGATTGTCCCTGACATATCAGATACTGGCACTTTCATGGGAAATCTTTGGTGGGTTATGAAGATGATGCTTGGTTTTTCGAAAATACTGTACGGCACAAAATAAAGAAGGCCTCCAGTGTCTGAGCTCTGATGCATGGGCTCAGATTAAGCTCATTGAATTCAGACCAAATAAATATGGCCCTTAAGTCTGCATCACTCTCTCTCTTTGGCTGAGAATTAAAATTCTGTCATTGAATTGGATTTTTCTTAAGATCAAGATGTTTGGCTTCGTGGGAGACGGGCCTTCAGTAAGCAAGATATTATTGCCTACTGAAAGTGTTATCCGTAGACCTATTGCCTACTGTGTCCTGATAACAGGCCTATCGGTAGTATATTAACTATCAGGCGATCAGTAGTACGCAGGCAATAGTAATCAATAGTCGTATATTATCAATATATTATCATGATCGCTTTTCTGGGCGTTCTCGACGCTTCTGTATTTTTATCTGAGAGCAGTCTCCGTAGCATTACTTTCTGTTTTAATTTTAAGAACAAGAAACTTTCTGCACCCTCATAGGTTGGACTCCGTGCCACAATTTTACAGTTTGGGGAACTGAGGCCCAGAGAGGAGACAGGCTTCTGGGGCTCACGGAGCTGGTTAGACGCCCCGCTCCCGGGCTCCCCTTCTATTCATCCGGACTTCGTACCCCTCGGCATATTTGTCTAGCCCGCACACCCACACCCGCTGTGTTTGTGTTTTCCCTGGTCCTGAAAGGGAAGCCCACCAGGTTGCCAGATGTCCCGGGCTCCAGGGAGCGCGCGCGGAAGTGGTCTGCCCTCGATGAGAAGCAGGCCCGGGCCAGGGTGTAATCTGGCCTTCTCATCAGGCCCAACTTTCTGCCCGCAGCAGATAAGAAGCCGGCGTGGTGGGGACTGACGCACGGTCACGCACCCAGGGCCCCTCCTGCGTTCTTTCATCTGGGCTCTGTGGCGGGCCTGCCCTCCCCCTCTTAGGCACCAGCGAAGCCCCGGGACCCCTCAGCCCATGTGCGAGGGCGAGGCATCTCTGTCTTTGCTGGGTCCTGAGCTTTCCCCGTTCCTTCCCTTTCTCGGGGCCCTCTGGTTTCTGGGGGATCTGTTAAACCAAAGCACCTGAAACCAGAATTTTCTGCTTTATAGTGGGCTCCTGCATCACCCTAGGGAGCCTGCAGAAGCTGCACGAAGCCAAACTCAGGTTCTCATGGGGAGATCGCAGGCTGCTCGTCTGAGAGGGACTTCCTGGTCCATGTCAGAGGGAACCTCTTCAGGGAGCCCTTGCTCCAGCTTCCGGAAAGTGGCCTTGAGGCTTGAGGGACTCTGGCTCACTGAGCCCAGCAAGGAGCCTGGTGCAGGGCCTGATCTCACAACCCTGAGCCGAAAGCAAGAGTCGGGTGTTTGGAAGCTTAACCAGACTGAGCCACCCAGGCACCCTCATTATGTCTTTGAACCCTCCTAGTTACATCACAAAAGTCTCTGTTTGAAGGTAGTGTGTCTTCAACACCCAACACAGGCTGAGTATTTTTGTTGTTTCCTTCGTGTTTTAGCAAAGAGAGAGTACGCTTCAGCCTCCAGGCTGCCAAGAGAAGGTAGAATTTAAGAAACAGTTTCTTTTAATTGAAGTGATTTGCATGGTTCCTAACTACAAGTCTATTGACAGCAGTGACATGGACTTTGCTCTGTAGATAAATTGACGGGTAATTCTGAAAAGCACGTCCATTGAAAGGGGGAAAAAATCACTAAGTCAATAAGTTTTGATGACACTCAGATATGGCCAAATTTATAAAGGGAGCCACAAGGGAAGGAAGTTCTGGAATCACCAAGATAATCCACATTGTGGGGGGGCAGGGGGCTTGGCTATCAGCGTGATTACAATTGCTGTTTTTCGGTGTCAGTTCAAGAGATGCCACAAATCCTGAGAGGCCGGATGGGTTCCAAGCCCAGACGCCCTCCCCTATCCCTCCATCACCAGGACTCAGGCTGAAGAAGAAACCAGAAGATACTCAGGCCGGCGCCAGGACACTAAGACGCAGCCCAGTGGGCTCCGAGATCCTGTAAAACAGGTGGGACAAGTTGGATGGCCTTTCCCATTCTGAGGATCAGACAATCCTTGCTTGCTGGGTCCCTCATTTTTCTCTGCTGGGTTCAAAGCCAGGTTCGCCAATGAGACGTGATCTTTCTATAACGCAGCCCTGGGCTTCCACTGAGAAACTGCATGGCAGAAAGATGTTTGGTGCAGAAGATCTCTGGGGTCAGGCAGATTCACCTTTCTGAGCCTCGGTTCCTCATCACAAAATGCTGTTCCCGTCACAGGGATTATAGAATCGCTAAGATTAGAGAGAGAGAGTCTCACCAAGTGTGGGAACATTACTCTGAGATTAGGTGCGTGGACAAAGCATTAAGTAATTAATATTCACTTGAGTTTCTCCGTCGCACCAAGGGGAAGTCTCGGTGTGGAACTAACATGGCTTAACCACACTCCTCCGATGCTTGTCAAGTTAACCCTCCCCCGAGGCGGAGAGCGAGGCCCTGGGCGAGGTCCAACTGGGATCCTAGGAGCTTGCTGGAGGGATGTGAAGACTATGCCCTCAGGTGAGCCCTGGGAACAGAACAGAAGCCACGGGGACAGCGCCAATTTGAGCTGGACCCTGAAGAAGGAATATTCCTCGGACCAAGCAGGCTTGGAAGAGCATACAGGCTTGAGGCAGGACAACCCCTGCAGAATGGGGATGAGGGGCGTAGTCTCAGCCTAGTTTGTGACATGCAGCCCTCCAGTGAGGCCAAGGAACCCCCTTTATAGGGTTTATCTTTTTAAAAATGTGACAGGGAAAAAATTCTGTATTGTTACCACAGATTTTTAAAAAAATGTGATAAAATATACATAATGTAAAATGTACCATTCTAGCCATTTTTAAGCATAGGGTTAGTGGCATTAGGTACACAATGTGGTAAACCGCGACCACCATCCATCTCTAGGACTTCTTTCATCTTCCCAAGCTGAAACTCTGTTCCCATTAGATAATACCTCCCTCGCCCCTCCTCCCCCAGCCCCAGCACCACCCTGCTGTCTTCCTCCATGAATTTGACTCTGGGTACCTCATCTGAGTGGAATAACACAGTACATGTCTTTTTTTTTTTTTTTAATGTTTCTTTCTACGATTTATTTATTTATTTATTTATTTTGAGAAACAGAGAGAGCAAGCAGGAGGAGCAGCAGATAGAGGGAGAGGGAGAAGCAGGCTCCCCGCTGAGCAGGGAGCCCAATGCAGGACTCGATCCCCGGACCCTGAGATCATGACCCAAGCTGAAGGCAGAGGCTTAACCCACTGAGCCACCCGGGCACCCAGTATTTGTCCTTTTGTGCCTGGCTCATATCATTCAACATCACATTCTCACATTTTATTACAGAGTAACAGTTTCCCAAGGATACAAAAAAAAAAAAAAAAAAAAAGGACTACAAAGAAAATAAATTCAAGGGAATGACCGTTGTGTGAATAATCTTAAAACATACAGTAATTCCTGTGTGTTTAGCAATCTTTACATAACGTGATATAGAAGTGGGTCTCATAGTTTTTTCAGGATAGTAATGATTCTCTCTCAAGATATCCCGTAAGAACTATCACGTGGCATGAAATATCTGTGATATCGACGAGTGACAAAGATGTACAAGTCGGAAGTGATAGGGCCGATATATTTGTGGTTTGTTATCCGAAGGAACTTTCCTTTGAGACTGAAGGAAATGCTAACTTTCAGACAGAAATTCACACCCCCCAAAACGTGTGTGTGCCCATGGGTGTATGCAGGTGTGTGTGTGCATAAATTTCCCCCATGTAACCTCATCCACTTCCTGAATCCTTCTCATGGGCCTTCCAGGGGTTTTCTGCTCCATGAGAGCCAAGTTAATGAGTCCCACCCAAGAATGGGCATTTTTTTTTTTTTTTGTTCTCCACTGGCTATTTATTTTTTAAAGATTTATTTGTTCACTTTAAAGATTTTATTTATTTATATATTTGACAGACAGAGATCACAAGTAGGCAGAGAGGCAGGCAGAGAGAGAGCGGGAAGCAGGCTACCTGCTGAGCAGAGAGCCCGATGCGGGGCTCCATCCCAGGACCCTGGGATCATGACCTGAGGCCCAACCCACTGAGCCACCCGGGTGCCCCTATTTGTTCATTTTAGAGAGAACATGCAGGAGCAGAGGGAGAGAGAGAAGCGGACTCCATCCACACTGAGCGGGGCGCCCCATGCAGGGCTTGATCCCAGGACGCTGACCGAGGGCATGACCTGAGCAGAAATCAACAGTTCAAATCTCAACCCACTGAGCTCCTCTCCGAAAGTTTATTTCAGTCTTGGCTCTAAGGTGGGGCTGAGCAAGAGTCTCTCCAATTCCACCTGACCCCAGAAACTGGCATGGACAGTGGGCTGGTCTCTGAACCCCAAACCACCTTTCTTAAGCCCCCACCCGCCCTCCGGATGGCCTAAGAAAGGGAGCGATTCAGATCCAGGACAAGCCCGTCATCCTTACTCTGAAAACCCTTCCTCTTAAGCCTCATGGCTCATTTCTATTCATCTCCCCGAGATGCACTCCGCACTCGGATGAAGCCGGGGGTGGCTGAAACAGAGGAGACCCTACCCCGAGTGTAGACAGCAGTGATCCCACCAACGGAGGAGGCACACTGCCTGCTTCATAGCGTCGTTTCATTTTTCTCATCTGCAAACAGGCTTTGGATGGCCAACCTTTAATTAAGATGCCGTTTTCTTGTCAAAAGCAATGTGTTCTAATAAATACCATCTGAGCTGGGGTGGGGGTACCACAGAAATTATAGCTGTAGCTGAAAAACCATGAAGGCCTTCTGGAAGGGAATAGTTTCCATGTGCTTCGGAGAGGAGGACACGCCCCGCGAACCGTGTTCCCAGCTTCAGAGCCAAGCCACGGGGCTGGGGTCCTACTTTCTCCAGTGGAGAGAGGGCAGAGAGAGAGAGGGCCAAGAGACGCAGGGCTTTGGCTTAAATGATCCCTACTCCGGTGCTTTGACTTTAGAATCAAGAAGGTATAGGGCAAGCGATGACTGTGGACGAGACCCGTGGGCTTTGGAGGAGGAAGTTTCTAGAAAAGAAAATGTTTCTGCAGCCTGACCTATCTCAGCATCCTTGTGACCACCCCTCACCCCCAGCACCTAGAGCTGCCAGATAAAATCCAAGATGTCCAGTGACATCTGAATTTCAGGTGAATAATGAATAGGTTTCTTTCTTTTTTTTTTTTTTAGGATTTTATTAATTTGACAGAGACACAGTGAGAGAGGAAACACAAGCAGGGGGAGTGGGAGAGAGAAAAGCAGGCTTCCCACAGAGCAGAGAGACCAATGTGGGACTCGAACCCAGGACCCTGGGATCATGACCTGAGCCAAAGGCAGACGCTCAACCACTGAGCCACCCAGGCACCCCAATGAATAGGTTTCTTTAGTGTAAGTGTGTCCTTTGCAATGTGCTAAAAATATACAAAAACATGATCATTGTTTTCCTGAAATTTAGAGTTAATGGAGTGTCCTGTATTTACTAAATCAGGCAGCTCTACCACCCCTCTAACAGGATTTGGGAGCCTCTCCTTATAAAGAAACGCTGGGCCAGCCTGGGACATATTGAGGTCAGCTTAGAGAGATCTTCACAGTCAGCACAGTGGTTAAGAATGTGAACCTGGGAGTCTTAAAGGCTCAAAGTGGCTCCCAATCCAGGGCAGTCACTGCCTAGAGGGTTGACCTTGAGATGGTTCCCTGGCCCCCCAGATCCTCACGTTTGTCCTCTGCAGCATGGGGAGACTGAAATTCAGGGCCGATATTCGCCAATATCCAGGGCGACCGCCTTGTACTGGTTGTTTAAAAATGAGAGCACTTCCCAGGCCAGTTGTTAAACAGCTTTCCATCCCTACCTCCGCCGAGCTCCAGCCCTTCTCCTAGTCAGTGAGCATCTGGCACAGACAGATCATCCGGGGCTCAGCCAGGTGTCTCTTCTGATGGGCAGGTGTCATGATTTAGGGACCGCTATGCAGGCTGACTATCACTCCTGTAAGGAAAACCCCTCTTGGAAGTGTAAGGGTTAAATGAAATGATGTGGAAGAACTATGTGTTTCAGGACCTGGCCCAAAGATATCTCTCTCTCTCACACACACACACACACACACACACACACACACACACACATGCACACACGCACACGCACACGCACACACACACACATGTGGTGGAAGAATGAATCCATATTCTACTTAAAAGGAAGAGCCTTGGGGTGCCTGGGTGGCTCAGTGGGTTAAAGCCTCTGCCTTTGGCTCAAGTCATGATCCCAGCATCCTGGAATAGAGCCCTGAATCGGACTCTCTGCTCAGTAGGGAGCCTGCTTTCTCCTCTCTCTCTCTCTCTCTGCCTGCCTCTCTGCCTACTTGCAATCTCTGTCAAATAAATAAATAAAATCTTTAAAAAAAAAACAAAAAAACAAAAAGGAAGAGCTTGTTTTTCTTGTTTCCTTTGCACATAACAAAGTTTTCTCTCTCCGTGTATATGAATGTACATACACACACATATATACATATATAGACACATATATGTGATGTGTGTGCTAGAATTGCAAATCAATTTTAACAAATCGTAAAGATCATTCCAGTTCTAGTTCCATTCCTTCCCTTTAACACAGTAGAAAACTGAGATCTGGCTTTATTTACTGACTTACTTAAACATGGCTCTATACATTGGAGGAGAATAGTTTTAAAGAATCATCAGAAAGATGGTTTGCTCAAAAACGTCCCTTTCATCCAACGGCCACAAAACTTGAAATTCCACCATTAGTATTTTATGCATCTTTTAAAATCAAACAGGTGTATCAAGGTGTTTCTCAAAGCTCCCTCTGTTCAAGCCTGCAATGACCCAGGGTTATCCTGAGACACTTGAGTGCTGGGCAGACGGGGAGAGGGGGTGGTAGGAAGGAGATTCTAAAGAAGCTGAAAGACACATGTGACCAACTTGAAAACTTTGTGACAGGCTGGCTAGGCACGAAATTGTCCCACTGTGACAGTTGTCTGTTTCGGCCGTTGCATGATACAGAAGACAAAAATGCATAAATACTAACCGATCATTTCATTCAAAAGAACTCCAACTAGAAAGCTGGACCCCTTGATGCTGTCTTATGCTAAACAGAGCTAAAAGCCTCTCTTATTTTGTTGGCCAAGGATTTTTCGACTGGGTGGACAGAAATGTTTTTCACGGATCTACAAAGCTTCGATGGTAAAACAAAGCCTCGAAATGTCCAGAGGCAAAAGTATAGCCAGGACCGTATCTATTCATAAACTGGTTCTCCCACTTGGGTGAGAGCTCTAACTGTTGGAGATCAATGTCCCTTGCATTTGAATGTGTCCTTCTCTGTCAGTGAAAGTCAGCCCACCTGTGTGTTATTTGGGGGACAGTTGTCGAGACCTAACCAGTTGCTGGGATCAACTGGTTGATATTTTCTCTACAACCAAGGAAACACAACCCCTTCCAATAACTTGGTTGGTTTGGAAGATCGGCATCTAAGGAAAAGGAAGGAAACTTCTAGAGAACTGGGGGGATTAAAATTCTGGCGATTTCTTCTAATACCAATATTTGTGACTTATTAATTACCAATGGGTGATCACCAAACGCAGAGAGGTTTTCCCATCAGAATCTAATTAGTTTCATTGTCTTCTCTCTGAGTTCTATTGTATTTTGCTCTACCCATCGACTGCCTGTTTTAATTAATTTTGCACTGCATTCAAAGCTTTTGCTTTTGTGCCTCTCCGTTTGATTTAAATTCCTTTTTGCAGATAAATAAATAAATAAATATCAAAGCTAATGAGACTCTGAAGATTCGAGATGTAAATATCATATGCAAATGCCTTTTTGGGTCCCAGCTCGGCGGAAGACCAAAAATAACACTTGGAAGTTTGATTAAGAAATCTCAGACTCCCCTTTCCAGACCTCCCTCCAGACAATCTTTCTGCTGGCAAATTCGGTTATTTGACAAAAAAAAACGTGCCCCACACAAGCAAAAACCCCAGAAGCGAGTTCCTTTCAAGAAGAGCTCAAAGGGGCCTCAGATTGTGCTGAGCTACGGAAGAGCCGTCTCCAACGGACTGATTCGGGTCTGTCCTGAGAGGTTTCCCGTGTCTGTGTGTGTGTGTGTTTGCGTGTTTGTGTGTTTGTGTGTGTAGGCACATGTTCACATGCTCACACATCTTTCACACACATGCGGACTCACGAACACCAAGACCACAGACATGTGCATACACAAGTTCATGCAGACACACCGACAGATTCCACATACACACTCACACATACCTACACCAAATGCACACACACACACACACACACACACTCATGCAACTTCACACACATGCACAAAATCACACACACCAACACTCACACAAACGCACACATATTCGCGACACACATTTTCACACTCACACGCACACAAGCTCGCACTCCTATCCATGCACACACACAGGTGCATCATCCCCTCACACACGCACCCTCATTCACCTACAAATTCACACACATGCACGCGCACGCGCACCCACGTTCTCCCACACAGCGGGACACGTGTATCCTGCCTCGGCTGGTCCAGCTTTCCCGTTTCGAACCTCTGTCTCCAGCGTCCTCCCAAGGGACACCTCTGTCAGATAGACCAGGACCCCCTCCACCCCCCCAACTTCTCACCTCCCCACTTCCCCACCCCCATAGCCCCCTCCCACCCTGCGAGGTGCAGGGCGGGCTACACAGTTATTAAACTGTATCCAAAGCGCTCTGACATTGTGCAATCTGCTTTTACCCGGACTATTTGTATCCTTTCCCGAGAAAGTCTGATTCATTTCCCAGAAAGGTTCATCTGCTATTAATCTTTCAGGATATAGTTAGTGTTGTGATATTTTCAGATATTGTTTTCGGGTGGCAGGGGGAGGGGAGGGCGGATTTCACATGGCTGTCCCCTGGCAGATTCCGAGCTTACACAGTGCCTGTAAGCAGCTCAGAATTGTGTGACAACATTTCCATGCAAGGGACTTACAATCATGTTTCATTAATTCGACGTGAATGAAGCCTCATTTCTGGCCTTGAGGAGCTTAAGACTTATGTGAAATTAATAACAGAACAGATGTCTTCACAATTTGGTTCCTCTGGAAAAAAAAAAAAAAAAAAAAGAACCTGATTACTTTGAAAACTTCAATGCTTTAAAATGCAGACCCAGGGAGTTTTTACTCTGGGGTAAAGAGTGATGCCTTGATATCGTCCACATTGCAGAACTAAGTGGAATTTAAATGTCAGATTTATATTAAATAGTCGTATTCCCCATTATGACATATAATAAACAACAGCTTATTACTTTCATTAATAAGATGTGTTGGACATTTAAACTAAAGCTTCCAAGATAGAGCTGGCACCTCGTATGCCGGAGACACTGGGGAGGTGTGGGAAATATGCAAGCAGCCTGTTTTTTAGCTTGGTTTCTGATAATTTAATCACTGATTCCTCCCAGGAAAACAAAATGCATCTGTGCTCACACAAAACTCACCCCTTTATAAAGGACTTGAGTCGTCTCCTGCAGACATGTGTGCCGAGGGCTCTCCATTTCACAGGACATTTTAAGTCTTGCCTCTTTATTTTATTTTTCCCTCTTGCCTGAAATCCTTCCCCTTCATCTAGGCTTCTGTAGCACTAGGTGCCTCTCCAGCTGAATTTTAACACTCCTCCGGGTTCCAGTGTGGGTACGCAGCAGTGGGGGCTGGGTTTTTAATTCCCGAAGTCCAAAGAGGGCAAGAGCGATGGAATTCTCCCTCCATGGGGATGGGTTGTTCTGGAAGTGGGAGAGAGAGAGCTGAGACAACCCCCCCCCGCCCCCACTCACCACCCCACCAAGGCATCAGGCAGTTCCCTTTCCTCTGGCAACACAAGTTAATGAGGGTTGCAGAGGGTGGGAATTGTGAAATGGCAAAGCCCAGAGTTAACTACTAGCTTCCAGAATCCATTCCCTAAAACCACTGTGATGGTTCTCTCTTCCAATCCAACCATGGGGGCTGGACTTGGAACCTTCCCCCCTTTCCCCATGAGAGAGCAAGAACAGGGAACCAAGTAATCTGAAAGCCCCTGACTTTAACAGGCTCCGTGTCCTCTAGTTGTTGCCTTCCCTGTCCCTTGTTCTCTTATTTCTCTCCTTTCCCTCCCTTCTTCCTCACCTGGACCGGGCTGAGGGTCCCAAGGTCCAGTCATCTCTGCTGACTGACCCACCGAAGGTGGTCTGGAGAAGCTCCAAGGGGAAGTGACCGGTCCCAGCACTTCCTAAGGGAGTGTGGCCTTGGGCAAGACACAGAGTAGTTGGAGCCCCTGTCCCCCTCATTTGAAAGGGGACAGAAGCAGCCCCATCCAGGGCTCTCGTGATGATGCTAAGAGCCTGGAAAGTGCTTGGCAAGAGGTTCTCCACCAGTTGAGCTACTGGAGGGGTGATAAGCCCTTCAGAAATGTGCAGGTTTGAAAAGATTATACAACGCATCTGCCATCTATTCCCGGACATCCCTGAGTGGGGGTCTGGAGCAACGGGACACAGTCAAACTCTTTGATATCTCTGTATCACAGGACCGGTCACCACTTCCTTCTCCCCATGGGGCACTGCGGCTGGCAGGCCCTCACCACACTGGCTTCTGGCAAAGCGGGGCATCCGCGGTGGATGTCCTGTGACCCAGTTTCCTACAGCTGGCTCCGCTCACCTTAGAGAGGCTTGCAGGAGCCATGAACCTTTGGGATTCCTGAGCTGAGAGATGCCTGATGATTGTGGCACGAGTCACTCAGCTCTAAGTGAAAACCCAAGTCAGATAGGGTTCGGCAAACAATGGTAGTAACGAACCGTTTACTAGTTTATGCAATGGAAGAGTACAGGGGTGGATCGAGGTACTCTGACAAGGTCCCTAGGACTCAGTTTCTCCTAACGCCCTTCTTCACTTTCACTTTGTGTTGGCCCCAACCTCAAGCAGATGCATCCCTCATGGTGACAAAATGGCTGCCAACAGTGCCAGCTACACATTTCTGAGGTTGGGCCCCATGAAAAACAGCACATACTTCTGTCCCGAAATCTAAACAACAGCCATTGGGCATCACCTTGGCTCTGATGGAGTCACTTGTCCATCATGAAACCAATCAATGCCCAAGGTCACACGTTCACCTGGATCTGGGGATGGATTCCTCTTGGCCCAACCTGCCCAAACTTGAGAGTAGGGAATTCTAAATGGAGGCCAAGGCTGGGGGCAAAACCACAGATGCCTGTTACCATGGTGACCTCTTTTTTTCACGCTGAAGGGACAACAACCCTCCCATTTCAGCAGAAAGGGTATCTAAACTAAGGGAGGAAACACCTGGCCAATCAGCCATCAAGGTGCTGGCAAAGCCAAGACTCTGACCCAGATGTCTCAGTTCAGGACTCCTTTTGCCACACCAATGCTCCAATCCCAGGCTGCTCAACAGAGCCTGCTCCAAAGCCTTGTAGGAGATTGTTTTAAAGTTCCCGCATATTTCCTTCCAATCCATTTATGCATTAGTGAATGTCTACAAACATGGATTCATCTGGAATTTATTTGGATATAAGTTGTGAGGTAGGGGTCTAATTATATATATATATATTTTTTTTTCGCGATGACTGTTTAGTTATTCCAAAGACATTTATTCAGTAAGTCATACCCCCTTCCCCACTTCTTTGAAATTCCCAAACCTTGGAATATTTCAGCATTCTACATTTAACTCATTGTCTGGAGGCTACGCAATTATTCCACAAGGCCAAGATCACTCCTGGGCTTGTGGGAGCCATCTTGCACACAAGGTAGGCGATACAGGTATAATAATTCTGATAAGGAACCAGGGCTGTGAGCAGGCACCCACCAGAGAACTACACTGACCCATGCCATCAATAAAAGCACGGTGGGAATACTTCTCACCGTGAACCTCTGCTTGTGTGCAGGTTTCAGCCACGAAGTGGAAAAATTTGAACACCAAAACAAGACATAAAAGTACACAGCTCTGTAAACAAAAACTTGCAGTGCAAAGATTGAGGAGGTTCTCCTGTCAGCGTCAATTCCCAGGACACGAGGATTCACCCCCAGCTAGGACAGCTTCTGGAACACGCTGTTAGGTTTGTGACTCTGTAGACATAACCAGACAATTACCTTCTCACCAGCAGGTGAGAAGTTAACAAACTCCTGGAAATTTCCTTGAGCTCGAGGTGATCCTGGGACCTCCCTCCCACAGGGGAAGACCTGGGCACCCTTTAATCTTCTTAGAGCAAAATCCACTGGGTAAAATTATAATTTGATATGGATGCACTCAGCCAATAGAAACTCATAAACCGTCTTAACATCATAATGCATTGTGAAAAAGAATCGCTAAGTACCAGGAAACATATGAGAACCCCAGGCTTCCATTCATCTCATCTCTAGCTTTATACGAGGGCAGCATATTAAAGTGATTTCAACTTCAGAGCACAGCTCCCCGAAGAGTGCTCCCGTCTTAATTAAAATGTCAATGAAATACAAAAGTGCATAGGGGACATTCTCAGAAATCATTCCCTTTTAACTTCCTTCTGGCTGGCCACTCCTTCCTTCGAGCCTGCTAGCTTGGTCACTCAGTACAGGTACTCAACCCACCCTTGTATTCTGCCATGGGGGAGCCCTGGTCCAGGCGTTCCCATCCCCCGGGGGGGAGACCAGAGGGAGGTGGCCCGCAGATTCTGCTTGAGGCTTCCCTGGATCTTGAGCTGCCCCCGTGTGGAAAGCATGGAGGAGCCTTACTTGGGTGCAGAGCTCAGAGCTGCAGAATAAGGGTGGACTGGAAAGGTGGGGGAAATAAGAGAAAACATCAGCCTCAGACCAGCTGGGTGCGGCGTCAGTGAACTGAGAGAAACAAGAGGGACGTGGGGATTTTTTTTTTTTTAACTCAGGAATTGAAAATGCAGATATCTATGGTGACATAAGGGAGGCTGTAGAGAAGGGGCAGGGGAGGAGGAAGGGGTAGAGATGGCCACGAGCTAGAAATCACTGTCCTCTCAAAAGGGGTCCCTACTCAGCTTCAAGACGTTTATGTGTGGGAGTGCTAACCTGATATCACTATACCTTCTGAGTTTTTTTTTTTTTTTTTTTTTCAGGAAAAATCCAGAAGTCTGCATTTTGCAAATGTGAAATCTCATGATTTTTTATTGGCTACTTATTAAATATTTAAATAATATTTATATTTGTTAATATTATTCAGAATTTAAAATCTTTGCATGGATCAACGTATGACCAAAAGGAAACACGTGTGGAGGACTTTCTGTCCTGGGAGTGAGCTATTAGGTCCCAGGGATGTCCCTTCCTTAATCTCTGTGCCCATCCATCCATCCATGTATCCGTCCTCCAGTGAACAGTCACCCATGCCTCCAAGTTCAAGTGTACACAATAAAACAGAAATGATTCTAACCACAAATTCAGTCTTCTCTCCAGTCCCATTCTGATCCTGTCTTGGCTTGAGAAAGGGAGGTAGCCAGATATCGTATTTAAATAATATTGTGTGTGTTTTAAGCACAGACCAGGAATTAAAAGGCAAACTTTTTTGATATACCTGCCTTGACTTCTAAGTCGCCTATGACCTTGGATTCGTGCCTTCCTTTCTTTCTCACAGCACAAGCTGAAGAATCTTTTATAAGACTTTTCCATTGTCAGAGCGACCGTTCCTGGTCTGGCTCATGACCTCACTTCAGGCTCCAAGCCGATGGTCACTTTTCTGTTGACTTCCCCTCTGGCAAGCTGGCCTTCAGAGGCTTGCATGTCTGAATCATGACTTCCATGTCCCCGCGGGTCCTTGTGCATGGTGGGGGAGGGGCAAGGGTGGGGTTCTTAATAGCAGGAGTAAGGCAAGCCCTTCTCTGTAGGTGGTGGCCTTCCTTTTGGTTGAGGTGAGGGCTTTGGGAAGAAGCCTGTCCTAATTATCCCCCTAATTATCCCGCACCTGATGTCACTGGTGCCTTTCGAGGGCAGGGACCTCCACTTCTAGGGACCTCACTTCTACAACCCCAGTGCCCAGCACAGAGACTGCACAAAGCAGGTGTGTCCTTGGCAGGGGAACTGGCTCACTGGGGTGGGGCGGGGGAGAATACCATTTTGCTGAAGGGGAATTAAAGATCAGAGAAGACAAGGGACTTGCCTGAAGCCCGTTCCTCTCTTGTCCCTCACACCTCTGTCAAAGGAACCCAGATCGTGCTAAAGACTTAACTGTCATTCGACTGCCCCTTTGGGAAAAGTATCCCTGTTTAGCACGATCTCTACCTGGAAAGACAGTTGCACTGACTGAGGGCAAGGGAGAGGCGGGGGATTCCAGCGCCTTCCATGTCCCCGCGGGTCCTTGTGCATGGGGGGGGGGGGGCAAGGGTGGGGTTCTTAATAGCAGGAGTAAGGCAAGCCCTTCTCTGTAGGTGGTGGCCTTCCTTTTGGTTGAGGTGAGGGCTTTGGGAAGAAGCCTGTCCTAATTATCCCCCTAATTATCCCGCACCTGATGTCACTGGTGCCTTTCGAGGGCAGGGACCTCCACTTCTAGGGACCTCACTTCTACAACCCCAGTGCCCAGCACAGAGACTGCACAAAGCAGGTGTGTCCTTGGCAGGGGAACTGGCTCACTGGGGTGGGGCGGGGGAGAATACCATTTTGCTGAAGGGGAATTAAAGATCAGAGAAGACAAGGGACTTGCCTGAAGCCCGTTCCTCTCTTGTCCCTCACACCTCTGTCAAAGGAACCCAGATCGTGCTAAAGACTTAACTGTCATTCGACTGCCCCTTTGGGAAAAGTATCCCTGTTTAGCACGATCTCTACCTGGAAAGACAGTTGCACTGACTGAGGGCAAGGGAGAGG